>NC_134455.1:278929146-279231146 GCF_047948215.1 Lycorma delicatula | reverse complement strand
TGATTTTAAATGTGTTAAGAAGGGTGGATAGTTTGAATTATTAATTGCTGCTTCGATTTATAGGCTAACTTATTCGCGTAGTTCTTTAAGATTTGTTTAAATTAAGTAAAAAATTTAGCTACTCGAAATATATACAGATTAATTCTACAATTTTTACACAAGCTAAATGAAAACTATCAAAATATTAAGAGAACTGTACATCAATGTACTGAACCCAAAAGTTTAAAATTTGACCAAATGGAGAGTAAATCTCAATAAGTAACGTGGGAATAAAATCTTTATGATCTAGACTGAAATAAAAATTGATTTAATTGAAAAAAATATTATTCTGTAAAACCTAACAAAAACTCCTTTTCAGTTAAACTTTAGATTAAGATAAAAGTAATTACATTCTGCTAGTGAGAATTCACGTACAGGGTCGTTTAACTTTAATTTTCAAATGTGATATTAGTTCTATAAAAATTTCTGATTAACAATAGATAAAGTAAACGTTTCTTAATAAAACAATATCTGATCGACAGTCATTATCATCATATATCCGAGTCTATAATTCCGGCTAGTAGCCGTCTATGTATTTTAAGTAAATCTCATGGATGATAAATAAGAAAAGGGAATACATGTATTGAGCTCTGCTGAACAGTTACTGAAAAACAGAAACTTTCAGTAATCACAAACAAAAAATAACATATATAACTTCTTTTTTTTTTTTTTTTTGCTCAACAACAATTATAATTACAATCGGCTCTCCTGTGGGGCCATAAGTAAGTCTCCTGATAAAAGCACGTGATAAGAAGGTCCTTAAGGAACCCCCAAAGTAAATAATACACAATAAACAGTTGCAAGCAAACTTAAAGTCATATATGAAATTTCAAGCTGTCGTAAATCACAAACCAACAATTTCAGCACCATATACTCCACAAAACAAACATTAATAACAAATAAAAAAGAAAGAGAAGTAACAAGAAATTAGAAACGACACCACTAAACTTGACGGTGTTAGATTCCAAACTGTTACGCAGACCCTAAGTCGAGTACATGGGTTCGTTTCAACCGTCGGACGTCTCTTCTGTTATCGAGTAGATTAACTGCAAAGTGGTTTACATAACTCTCTCATCGGTTCGTGAGATTGCACAACATATATAACTGGAAGAAATACTCTAATAAAATAGTCTTTTCGTCCATATTTATTTGGGGGCGAGAAAGCGATCAATGCAAAATAAAATTTTCTTTCATAAAAAGAAAAAATAATTTTTTGAGTTGAATGCCACAGCAGTTTTATAGCAGATAAAAGAACTTAGGGACTGCACTCCTTCACCAACAAAACGATAACTGATATAAAGTTTATCTACTTAAGAGACTTGTCCTGCCTTATAAAAGAAATTGTAAACTTACACTAAAATAACTCATCTGAATAAAACCACACAGAACTCAATAAATGTAAAATACCATTGAAAAATAAACTAAAAACTGTAGCCAGGTTAGAAACATATGAATAACCAACAACCATGTACCAACAACCATAAACTCCCCAGATGAAATAAATTTTAACATGTACTTAAGCAAAAAAACTATTTTTGGCAATTAACTACCTGAAGATCGCTATGAGGAATTAATTCAATTCAGAAAATTAATTTTAAGAGATTTCGAAAGCAAGTATTAAAAATGACATTGATGTCACTGGAGTTGATGGAATTTGTGATCGGATAATCTAAAATCATACAGGAGTTAACGTAACAATGCACTGTAAACCTCTTACCAAGTAATAGAAATAAAACACCAAATAAATGTAAAAAAGTTATTTTAACATTTATCCTTCACTTTCACTTTTTGAACCTTCACAACTGAATAACCAGGTTCAATGGAAATGGGGCCGGTCTTTACAGAGAGAGAGAGAGAGAGAGAAATATGATAGTAGTTCATGAAATCTACATATTAAACTAATCAAAGATGGAAAATGTACACACTATGTTTAAATTTTATTAAAATGTAATAAATATTGTAAGTGTGAAAGTAAAAAGATTTTTTACTTTCCTAATTTTAGCTTTACCTAAAGCAAGTAAATAAAATCAAAGTTCTTAGAAAAGAACCATATTTATACTAGCAACCTTAAAAATTTTAGTTAGCAGCAAAACACTCCATTTATTACATTTAACTTGAAAATAATGCACCAAACCACTATGGAACAACGAAATATTTAGATTATTTCACTTACATTTAATCAGACTCGCGCCAACTCACAACACTTTCGTTTCCCATCGTATTGCCATTCATCGCAAGGCAATTAAATTTATTTTAAACTATTTTTATGTATAAAAGGAATAACATTAAGCTTAGAGAAAAATAGGCTTCAAATTAAAATAAAGAGAATTGTTTTTCTTACTCATTATAGGAGTAAGTAGACTAGTAGTCTAAATAGGTATTACCAATTACATAAATTATACAGCAACATCTTTTTCTTATCATTGAAAAACTTGCAGGCTACCTGAATTTTAAACAAAACTATTGTTAATACAAAAATCACATAAACTCTGGGTAATAAATAATAGAATTTATTTCTTAGTTTTCCATAAAAATGGAATCCGCTATTATAAAAATTTATATGGTTTTAAGGAGAAATGAAATCTATTAATTTTGTTTTGGATTTATAATTTTATAAAAATTACCTTCTATTGATTTCGTTTATTACGCAGTAAAAATTACCTTTGCTTTACTGAACGGAAGATTTTTAAAGAAAAAAGGATGGAGTGTAGTAATCAATCCTTCAACATGTTGTGAAGTAGAAATACATTTCATTAGAAGCATCATTTAAAATAAAAAAGAAGAAGAAGAAAGAGGTGAGCTAAGAATATTCATTTTATCAGAATCTAAGCTAGCCCAGTTTAGGTTTACGAATTAAGAGGAAAATTTGATATTGATTAAAAAATGTCTTCTTCTGGGCGAACAACTATTTGGTGATAGATATGATTGTTTTTTTAAAGGAAAAAGTAATATAATAAAATTAAAAGATCAATCGTGTGTTAAGTACAATAATATGAACCAACTCTATATATTTTAATTGCTATGATTGCTATAATAGTAACAAACTTCTAGTAAGAATTATTATGTTCGTAGAAATGTATGTCTGGTGGTGAAAGCCATATGGTAAATGATTTTTTCAAGTTAAATACTCTTCGATATTATTTCTTCGTTTCACAAGAGTTACACAGTTCTTATAAATAATATTCTTGATTGTGAGTTTACAGATGAAATATTGTAAATAATGTAAATTAATTATAATTAGTTTCAACTTAAATTAATGATATAAAACACTGTGAGAAATTCAACATTTTGATTTATTATGATGGAAGTGGATATAAAATATCAAATTTCGGTAAAAGAAGAAATTAGGCAAAGATTTTTAATATTTACGAAGTCAATTCATACATTCAGTTCTTATATTCTTTGTAATTGTTGTGCATACAAGTAAATGCAGTTTGTTCACACTTACGAAAATATCAATTAAATCGACAGCAAGAGAAAACTAACGGTTGGATTGGGATATAGGAAATTGTGTGCTTGTGCATGTGTTCTGATATATATATATATATATATATATATATATATATATATCAGAACGACGGGTGAAAAATAAATGAAAGGTCATTCGGTGCTCAGTCAGATTGAATAGTGTGGGGTTGGATAAAGCGAGCCGAGTTGAATTGAATCCATGATGTTTTATGTTATGTTTTTGCTTTGAAGCTATGACGAGATTTCACACCGAGTGACCAAACAACGCAGCCTGCAACGCCATGATGGCGGTGTTGCCTTGCATAACTGACATAATGTACGATTCAATACTATAGAAATTTCACGCATTATTAATGCATATCAACAATTCGAGATAAAATTTTATATACCCAGATGAAATAACTACTCGTCGATCGACCTACTGTTTTAATAAAACGTAATATAGACTACACACATTTCACATATCCCACTACTAATCGGAATTCGCAAGTCGTATGAACAAATATTTATTCATCGAAATTTATCATATCAAAAATTAAAAATTTAATTTAAAAATTTTGCAACTGTATATGCTTACATATACAAGTAATAATGCTTACATATATGCTTAATAATGTAAATAAATAATCATATTATAAGTTATGAGAAATAGATTTTTTTTTAATTCGGTAGCTCAGTTCAAAAAAGCTACAAAATTAATTTACTCGTGGATAAAGTTTCAGTTTTTTTTTTTTGAATATGAGGCAAAATTACCCTGAAAAGTACGTCAACTTCATTTAAGTAAGATTGAAAGGTAATAATATACAAGTAAGTATATTATTGTCATTCAATACGAGTATTATCTGTAGGAGTATGTACTATAGGATCACTGACATTCTTTAACAACAGATTGAATTTTTAGGTAGATAAATTAAACGTTTTACATGATTTTTAAGTTTTGTTGAAACCGAGAATTCATTTAACGCCATCAGTTTTATTATTTATTTTATATGCGCAGTAATATCATTGTGAATGATATGTTATATCTGAAATAGATTCTAGTAGAAACCCATTAAGGTGATAGTTCACATAATTTGAAACATGCCTAAATAAAATAAAGTCTATGATCATTTATATTCTTTCCCATATATATTTAAACATCAATTTTTATGACATTTATCCAAATTAACTTAATATTTATGTAGATTGTACTATTTTGTAGCCTATTATTAAAATTTATGTCGATCACAGAAGGTAAATTGTATATAATTTAGCAATGATTGGAATTACGGTTCCGACTTCAGTTATTTTTCATACGATCTTACTTGTTAGAGTAAAATGTAAAATGGTATATTTTCTTTTCTTTATAAAATATATTTATTTATTGTTTTATATTATCAAATTTGAAAAAGAGAAGATGTAAGGATGCAATCTGATATATATTATGTGTGTGTATACACACACACATATATATATACATATATATAATAACAGATCTAAGGATATCAATCGATAAAACTGAGTACATGACCAACATTAGGCATTCACCAAATTATTTAATTACAAAACTCGAAAGAATTAGGAAGATTCAAATATTCTTGCGAAAAAAAATTAAAATTGCCTTTACATAAATTTTATATAATAAATGAGGATATTAAGGATGGGAAAGATTCGACACTAAACCATATCAGTTAGGTCTGCAATACTGTATGCTACAGAGTATGCATCTCTAAACCGAGGAGAGATTGATAAGTTGGAGTTGGCTAAAAAGAAAGTACTAAGAAAGAACTACTGAGGTTTGAAGGAGTTACGAAAGAACGAAGTACTCTATCTCCCTACAGATAGACTCACAGATACCATTCAAAAAATAAATTGGCCTTCTACGCACACTTGTCCAAAATGGATGAAAACAGATGACCAAAGAGGATTAGTAGAGCGATAGCGCCAAAAAAAATATTAAATACTTCACACAGATGAAAGAAGATCTCGTGATTGCAGGGATAAATAAAGCAGATATAAGGAAGAAAGACACATTTAGGAAGAAGATCTAAGTAATTGTCTGAGAAATACTTTGCAAAGGTGGGTATTAAATATTTAAAAAACAAAGTTCTAATAACCAGAAAACGACTCCACTGCATTATTACTGTACACATGAATCAATATAGTGTTTAACAAATTGTACCCATTCAAATTTCGAATAATTGGTATAAAAGTCAGTATGGCTACATATTTTTTTAGTATTTTTTATGTACACCGTAATGGTTAATTATACAGAAGTAAAGATGATATTCTAACAACCAAATTTGCTTTATAAGTAAAGAGTAATTTTAATATAAATTATACAAGATAGAAGAAGTACGGAATCTATTTAAAAGGGGTGAATCTTTTTCAAGGGGTGCCTTAAGGAGAAAAGAGTGAAAGATAATGATTGAATAATACTGAGGTCTAATGTTAACATTATTTACTCTAGTTGTGTTACTTAGTCGTGATCGTTTATTGTAAGCTAGTGCATTAAATAATTATAGGACAACAATTTTTCTTATTATTTATAGTTTTCTTATATGTATAAATTCCATAATACATATTGTTTCTCATATTTTCATTTATCTAGCTGATTTACATCGCTTAAATAGAACACTAATTAAAAGCTAGAAGATATGTCGTAAACAAAGTCTAATAATAAATATGATAATCTTAAAATGTTAAATAAGATATATTTGTCTAGAATAACAACCGCTTTCAATCTAAATAGTAATAGTTTTGGAATTACACATTTAAGTTAACTGAAAGGATCAATAAATATTTTTAAAGAAAAAATCGATACTTTATTTATCTTAGTTAAAAATTATAAAAAGTTACTATCAACAAGATTTGTGAATAAAACACTTGGTTCAAAAAGCAGAACGTGAATACATCTAAATTTGTCCTCGACATAATGCTATTAATACTTTTAAAATTATACACTACATCTGGTTCTGTAACTTCACGAAACGTAAGACTCATGTTTTCTTTCATTTATTGCAATTTTATTCTGGTTCTAAGAATAAAATACGTTCTAAAAACAGCTAGTAATTTTATTTCCAGCTCTCCTAACTTTTGCAATTATTATTATTTATCAATTTCGGTACCAAAATATTTCTCTTTCTCGCAACCCTCTTACTGTCATTCTATATAAATACATTTGTGTGCGTGGTCGTTTGAATTCGCGTGTATGTGCATGAACATACCTATATTGTATAACAGTTATTAGAAAAATCCAAGAATTCCTTAAAATGATATCATCTCCTGACATATGAAAACTAAAATAAATTTTTGTTTTACATGTAATTTTAGGTTAAAATGAAATTGTAGTTCAGTTTATAAAGTTAAAGGTTTTGTAAACCTATCACAATTGTCAGCTCATATTTAATATTTATTTAACTATTTATAACATTAAATAAATCGCAGAAATTAAATCCCAATATAATTCCTGATTAATATTAGGTTTTATTGATGAACAATGCTACGATTGATAGACAATTTCCTTCAATGTAAAATTTTAGTTGGTATCAGAAATTGTAGTTATGAACCTAACATTCAACATAGTTTTGCTGCAATTGTTGGAAACACATTTTTCCTTAGAAAATAAAGTTACGTAATGATTTAAAATTCTGTAACTAAAAGAGATTGATATAAAAACATATACTGTACATAAATAATACTTGAGCAAATATTTGCAATTTCGTTTAAATAACTCAAAGTTTTATGGATGAGCTAACAACAATCCACCAACCTCTTTGAGAGTTTGTTACAAAGATTTTTGATCGTGACGATATATCTCATTGATATGATTTGAAAATGACAAGTTCCACATTCAGTCTATTTTTTTCGTTTACTGGTGAGTATCATACCCTTATTATTTTATGGATATTTAATAATGTATTATTTGTTTCAATTAACCAAGAACATATCTACTTAAAGATAATTTAAATGGCAAAGTTTCTGTTGGGGCAAAACGGATCATTTCATTACTTGACTCAAAATCTCAATATAAACATCTAATACGGATACGGCTGATGTTTGGAATATCTATCAAAGGTACATTCTACCTCAGGAACTACTATTATAGCCACCACCATTATATTATATTATAATTTTTAACTTATTATAGTTCAAAAATAATTATCCTCGAATTCAGACAAATGGTAAAAATAGGTTCAGCTTTTGTTGATTTTGATGAATATGCGTTTGAAGAAACGTTTTTAAAGTTTTTTCATATGCTCTTCGATAAATATATAAAATTTTGTGCTAAACTGGAATTGATCTGTTAACAAATTAAACTTTTAGTCGTGCATGAATTTTGAAAATATTTTTAAAATATATTTGATGCTTAGAAAATTTAAGTTACAAACGGAATCAGTAAAAATAACCGTAATTAAAGTTTAAAAGTGAATTTAAATTAGATTTACAAGGGTTTTGAAATTAAAATAATTTTTTCCGAGAAATTATGTACAAAAGAAGAAAAACATTTTTATTCGAAAAACCTTTACAAATATCATGAAATAAATTAAACCTTTCGCATAAGACCATTAAAATTTAAAAAGAGAAAGTATCACGCTGATAGGAATACCAAATGAAGATTAAAAAAAAAGTGTCATTTAAACCAATAATATCATCGTCAAACTAAAATGAAAACCATCACAGACTTTCTCAATTGTAACATTAGAATCAGGTGCCACATAAAGTTTATTATTTACAAATACGAACGAGTTTACTTTAGAATTCAGAGGCAACCAATCAGTATGGAAGTTGTTTAGGTAGAGCTCTTGACTTATACTGTTTATATGAACAAGAGCAAAGATGTCCATACAATAATAAATGAATAAAAAGAACTTATAAATATTAATTTTGTGTATTAAATACTGTTAAAGTTTATGATTTTGTTCTTTTTTTAAATTAAAAAATGTAGTTTCATAAACGTTATACCAGTATTATAGTTGATAATAACTAAATATATGTAAAGTAATTCATTGGTCCGTCTAGTTTTAAGTAAAAGATTTATCTGTCTAAGCCTGCTATGGGACAAGGTAGATCAAATAAACTGTATGAAAATATTAAGCCATTGTAGGAAATTCACCATCAGACTCTATTAACTGCTTATCTGCAACTCCCTCGCCTTTTAAATAATTCATATAAGTTAAAGTTTTAACATGAATTTATTAACAAAATTTATTTCAACCTTTTCCTCTTCTACATTAAAAAGTACTTTTAATAAAAATTTGAAGTATAGAAATTTATGTAACTATAATAATTCAATAGAACAAATTTAAATCTCTTAGAAAGAAAATACACACAATAAAATCAACTACGAAAATGTGATAAATGAAGCAGTAAAATTCGAACATGAGGGCAGGACGAGAAAAATAATGTATCTCTTTTTAGTTATTCAACTCTTATTTAAAATTGTCAAAATTTTTGTAGAAAAAATAACAGCTTCATTTTCTACTAACAATAATAGCAGTAGAATAGTTTATTTTATATCAGCGATAGAGATGGGTAGCATAACTCTCTAAAGTATTATTATTTTAAATTGTTTTTAATTAAACTTCTAAAAAAAAAATGTAATGGCGAAGTAAAGTTCTCAGAACTAACACACGTGGATGAAATAGTGAAAGCAGTGGTACAAATTGTAATTAATTTTATAAATAACTGTACTCTTCTGCTAGGATGCAATTTGATAAATTATTTATTAATGCTGAGTTGTTTATTTTGCTAATTTACTCGCATTCACTTATATTTACAAATTATATTGCCATTAATATATTCTCATAATATATATATATATATATATATATATTCCAGTAAACGTAAAACCAGGCCGACTACCAGATAAAAGATGAAATTTTTTTTGTGTTTCCATTAAATGCTCCGGTGTTATATAAGATTAAAAATAAATAATTTCTTTATAGAGGTTTTCATGAAAGTATCCTTTTTATAAAGAGTAAATGAACCATTATGACCGAGTGTATCATATATTACAATCCTTTACAAAAAAAAAACCGGGTTCTATCGTTCCTCATTTATTATTATTTGATAGTTAGCTTAACAGATTTTTTTTAATATATTCTTGAAATATTTCATTTTTCTTAAACAATTTTCAAAAAATTAATTTTGTAATTCCAAAACAACATTCATAAACATTGTTTTTCTAAGTCAGCGGCATAATATACCCATTTTTAATTCAATACTTACAGAATACATTTTTTTAAAAACTATATATTTTTACATAATTATTTTATAATGAAGTTTATTTAAATAACCATTTAATTATCAATCATATTTACAGTATCAATTGGAAATGTTAATTTACAAAAAATATTTTTAAATAGCATGTTTCAATTTCTTCGTGTAAAGGTAGATAAGTTTTAGGTAAAAAATAATTAGTATATTATTTTACTTTCGTCTGAAAATGAGTTTCCGATTTATCTCACTTCCGAAGCAATAATGAGGTACTTCCAGAATATAAATGTACCGCGTGTTTTAAGTACAAGAATTCTCAGAAACTCAGATAGTTGAAAAAAGTCAAATTCAGCTTAAAAGTTTAACTGTTGCAAATTGGATTGCAAATTATAGATAAAAATGAGTGAAAGCTTGTGAAAATAATTCGATAATTTGCAAAATGTAATGAAAAAAAAAATTTTCCCGCCTTCTCTTCTCGATATGACTTAACCTATCTAGGAATCTGTATTAGTTTCATCTTGCTTGTTGTCAAGGTGAAATTTTTCAAGAGAAAAATTTAATTTGAGAGTTATGAAAGATTTAGTCCAAATAGACTGAACAGGTTAATTAAATTTCATTAATGAAGGCCCGTTCAATTTTCTTTTTAACTGGTACAGCCATTCTGAGAAAAAGTAAAATATAAATTACTTTGTGAAAATAACTTAAAATCAAGAATATTTTGTTTATATATTCATTTCCATAATGGGCTGTCTTAGCTACTTCTCATTATAGGTATCATACAATTTCTCAATTGTAGATATTGTGAAGTGTGTTGTTATGTTCTACTTAGTTTTTGTTAACTTTTTTCTGCGTTTTAGTTTGGATCAAATTACTTAATGAAGTTTTCCTAGACAGTATAACTTTTTAGCAATGTAAAACTAACTGTTGATTCTAATCGAATAAATAAATAAATGTGTGTATTAATAAACATATGAACACGTTTTAGTAGTGATTTTATTAGTCGAATGCTGTTTTGTACCGTAAAATGTCTTTGTCGCGAGTCACTTGACAGGTTCGATGCATTTCTCAATTTATTTCTTTTCTGCTCTGTATTAGTTTCACAATTGTTACAAAATACAACATATTAATTATTTATACGAGCATTCTAAATTTACATTTTCTACCTTCTACATTTTTTCCTTCCTTTGCTAAATCAATAAAACTTGAGCGTCTAAAATAAAACGATATACATAATTTACAAATTAAGCATTTGTTATACTTCATGTTAACTAATTACGTCTAAACCTCTCATACTGATGTCTTATTTTTAATTTCATCTACTCTAACTGTTGTGATTAAAATAATAATTACTATTATCTTTTCTGCTAAGATTGCTATAGTTTCTATGATCAGTGCTGTTTACCTTTCTTGACTTCATTATTTTATGAAAGATAAAAGAATAATGAGATGCTAGTATATATAATAGAAAATTTATTTTCTACTGAAGGGCTCCGCTATCTTGTGCTTACTTGTATTTAATATCTTCCCATTTGACATCGAACACTTGAAATTTTACTATCTTAATAACAAATTTATTCAGCTTTTAGATAATCTTTATTATAATTACCTCTTTAAAAATCTGAAATGATTATCATTTTGTTTGATATTTCACTTTCTTTGTTTGATTTATTCTCAAATTACTGTTAGCAAACTTCAGAAACCACTTAGTAAAGTTTCTTTGTTTACAATAACTAATTTTTTATTTGTTATTTTTAAATAAAACGAATTTGAACAACTTATCTTTACTTTTATCAGTCTCAAATATTTCTTAAAGATATTTTTCTTGACTCTTGCTTTAAATCACACAATTCCGAATAAGTGTTAGCCTTTCTAATCCGTCTCCATCAGTCGCTGCTAATATATATCAGTACAAAATATAAATAAACTATCTTCTATATTTCAATATTTAAAATATATTCCTAACATTTTTTTATGTTTTAATTTTTTTTTCAGTTTTCCCCAAACAGCAGAGTAATTCAATACTATACTGTCTACACACACTTTTTTTTCTGAGTCAGGTAGAACTTATGTAGAATCTCTTCTTAACTTATGAGCCATTTGTTCTCATTCAACGTCATCACCTAATATTTCATCTCTGCATTATTCTTTAGAGTATGCTAGAATACTAACTAATAACTTAGGGTTCTTTCTCAGAAATATTGCCTTATTTTTCCCGGTATCACTTCTATACCGCCTGAAATTATTTTCTTTCTTCATTCATTCATGCGTAAGAACCCGGGATCTCTGGAAGAAAGGCAGAACCACTCCACCAGGGGGAACGGCTAATCTTTCAAACTAAATATATATTTCAAAACCTTTCCACAATTTTCTTTTAGAAGTGATCAAAAACCAGTTGTTATTTCAGATGGTAATAGTGATTTTCTTTAGTCAGTTAAGCAAATGGATGGTTAGGAAGGTTAACTGGAACGGGTAGAAAGAATCTTTTAGCCAATATGATTAAGTGGTGACGTAATGCACCTACTTCCCAAGTTTACACAGCAAATTCTCGATAGCGCGAATTAATTCATCTCTTTAACATCTGCAAAAACCAAGGTGACCTGCTGTTCCTTGGTGGGACGAAGGAGTTTACGTAATTTCAATCAATGACTGACGACTAAATTCCTCTGCACCTTCCGTAACGGTAGGGCTGCTTGCCGTCGAGTGTTTCGGTGTGCTAAACGAAAATCTTGGCTGAATTACGTCGATCCATTTCTCGGACACCATCATCTGTTATATGGAGAAAGGTTCAAACCTTGGGTGGCTCGGTACATTCACCGCAGCCGATTAGACTGCAAAGTGGCGGAGACCTTGTTACTGCCCCAGTTGATGTGGCTAACACATTCGAAAGGTCGTTCAAGGCAGTTTTACTTACATAATAGTACTGTCCTGTGTTAGTGAGATATAACTTGCATGTACAAAATATTCGGTTGGTGATGGGAGACTCTGCAAATGAATTAAACATTCATTAATGTCGGATCGCTCGATGCACTTGAACAATAATTCATCCGTTTTCCGTCTTGCCACGGGTATGTTTCCCTCAAGCCCCGTGGTAAGTCTGCCGGCAGTCTGTAGTGAGCAATCTCTTTGGAATAAGCGGAAGCAAATAACATGCTACTATGTGGCTCAGATTAAACCGCAAACCAACTCATTCAACCTTAATGTAGTATTCTCCAACCGGCATGTTAATCGGTACCAGGAACAGCTGAGATCTACTGCTCCGCTAGACATCAGAGCTCAGCGCCTTTTCAGCTCTAAATATATAATTATTTCCACTGTCCTTACTGTTGCTCGATGTTATTAAGATCGAGCCCCCCCCCCCCCCCTGCGGCATTCTCTCTTTAATTGATGCTTTGAACCCTGTCAGTATAACAACAATAACATAGATCCGGTTATCCTACAAAACGAATTTTATATTATAAAGAGCGTGAATTCTGATATACTCGTAATTTATACTGACGGCTCTATAAACGTTAATTTTGTTGGTTGTACTTTTGTAGTTGGCAACAGATAAAACACGTTTGGCCTCCCCAGCATCACCAGTATTTTTGTTGCGGAGCTGTTTGCTTATAATAAGGCCTTTAGTATAATTAGCCCAACATTTCGACATATACTTGTTTGCCAGAAATGTATGAGTACCTTACAGGCGATGTGACGTTACTCCAGACACCCTGTTGTCCGTGAGACTCAATGTGTTATTTCGCAAATTACTAGACATAATATAACTGTGAGCACTTAGCTAGATCCTGTGCCATTTTCCAATTTCAGGCAATGAACGCACAGATAATGCGGCAAAAGAGGCTTATTTCCGGCCTACAATCGCGTTGTTTTTAATGATCTTTTCTGTTTCCTGTAGAGGGTAGTTCACGATGAGTAGCAAAGAAATGGGATGCTACTATTTACTATAAACTTCATTGAATTAAGCACGCTGTATCACCGAGAAGCTTCTCATGCAGAAAAAACTTGTCGAGAGGAGGTTATTATTTGCCATTTGCAAATAGGGCACACTAGGCTCACTCATTGATATCTGATGACGCAGATGCACCCTTTGCGCTCGCTGCGACTGCCCGCTAACAGTAAACCACATTCTTGGGGATTGTATCTGTTTACTGCATTGCTTCGCAATTTTAACTAGGGGCCTACGTGCGTAATATGTTGGGGAACAATGCCAACATCTTATTGACTCTCTTGCGATTTATAAAGGCTGTGCTTCTTGATTCAAGAATTTAATTATTTATACGGTCCTTGTTGACTGTGAATACGGCTTGACGTATCCCAGATGGTAATTTTTATTTTCTGAAATTACTTCTTTAATGTTGCATCCACTGTGTTTTTATTTCGCATTTAGCATAATGTTACAGATTTTTTTGTTTTAAGGTATATTTTTATGTTGCTAGGTTTTAGATTTTAATTGTCAATTGTTAACATCTATTTATCTTCAACAAATATATCGTGCACGAGCGATGGTAACGCAAAAGCTTTTTTCGACCAGAAAAACAAAAAAAATTTTCATGACTTTCTTTACTATAAGTCTTAAAGATTCATTTCGTACTCAATCAATTTTACATTTCAACATCCCGTACATTTCAACACTTCATCCTCTTCTTTTCTGCGTTTCTTCTGTCTGTATTTCGTTACGTAAAGTGCTAAATTTCTCACAAGTATTTTTAAGAATAAATCTCTAATTCTTAGCTTCATATTTGATGTTAGATTTCTTTTCAAAAAGTTTCTTTGCTGTTGTCTGTCTGCCTTTGATGGATTTACAACGTCCATACTTTGTAATTTTACTTCATAATAAAAAAATCTCTTTCTTCTGAACTTCTGATGCATTATTGTCCCCATCGTAATTTTAATACTCTCGTCTTCGTTCACATTTCAGTATCTTAGTTTTAGTCTTACTTACAATTAAGCTAAGTCCATTCCCTTCCAATAAATCCATTCATTTGAAATTTAATATTTTAAAACTGTTTTTTTTTCTGCCAAAGGACAACATCATCAGTGAATTTATTACACTTCTTATTCTTTTATGCAAATAATAAAGTAACGGAGCTAAACTGGATCCTTGTTTAATTTATTTCTGATTCAGAGGAAGCAATCTCTTTATTTTCTTCTCTTATTTCTGCTAAAAGATTCTTGATAAAGTTTTATTAGAGGTACTTTTTTCCCAAATTAAGAATAATTCTTAAAATTTTAAACGTTATTAATTTTTAATATCATAAAATTAATATAAAAGCATAAATAATTTTCAGAAGCTATTGTTAAACTTTCAGTGCATTATTTTCAAAATGATCTTACAAAAAAAAAAACATAATAAATGGATAATAATCAGGCTATTGTCCCAATATTTTCGTTCTATTGCAGTGAATAACAAAACAGAAGAAAAACAGTAAAATTTGATATTTCTAACAAGGAGAATGAAGAAATTGAGATCTTATTATAAGTTACTAATTTTTTTTTTTTTCATGTAATCGTGAACTTAAAAAAAAACAGAAACACACAGTATATGGATGGCCATTAAATTCTAAATTAGATGCTACTAACATTTCTTGTAAATTTTGTAGGTAGAAATTTTATTTAGAACAATACTATATATATATATATATATATATATATATATATATATATATATATATATAACTAGTGTTATGCTTTACGCTTGCGTAGGAAACTTAATTTGTTCACGTGGTTAAATAAAAAAAGAAAGAGAAATTCTCTCAATCGATGTAAACATAAAAATTGCGGAGGTCAAGAAATGTCGAGATCTTAAAGCAATGTAAGCGATTTGCAATGCAAAATCAGCAAGTCTTTTAATATTATGACGTCACAGTTATGCAAGGTCAGTTACACCAGTTGCTTAGTTACACATAGATGCATTTCCTGTTTAGAAAGACTAAAACATAACTACAATTCTCATTATTACTGAAAAATAAACTGGTCAATTTACTTGCAATACTGAGAGAAAAAAGATAACTTATAATTTCAGAAGTATGATGGTAAGATGTAATAATTATATAATTGATATTACTGACTCCAGATCAACCTATTTATTTATTTTCCCCTTTTCTACAATTATTGATTTAAGCACAAAATATTTTCCCGTTAGAAAATTCGGTACTTACGTATTAACGCCACTGCAGCCACAGCTTTATTTAAAAACAAAGTAGTCTATCGGAGTGTTAATTAACAGGAATGTTTTGATTATTTAAATAATAAATAATTGCAATAATTACTGAATTTATTAAATAAATACTCAAAAAGTAAGGTGTTAATTAGTCAAGATTAGCGAGCGAAGCGAGCGTAGGTTAAGTTTGGTTAATTATATATATGAAATAAATAAATATAAATAACCATTTATAAAAATTAATAAACAGACTGTTTTGAATCTATGTTAAACTCTATATCGGTCCATTTTCCACTGAAATCCGTTTGACTACTTTGGTTTTAAATAAAGCTGTAGCTGCGGTGGCGTTAATACGTAAGTACCGAAAATTCAGTAGAAAAAAATTTTTTTTTTCTTTATAAATCATTGCAAGAGTCTTTATACTCGGTTGGAATTTCCACTAAAAAGAGTCAATAATCGAATTCCAAAGACAAAGATAAACATGTTTTTAAACATTCAGTTATTATTTAAGCAGCCTTAAGCAGAAACCGAAACATACATCTCTCTCTTTTTCTGTTTAGCCTCCGGAACCACCGTAAAGTATTATTTTAGAGGATGAATGAGGGTGATATGTATGAATATAAATGAAGTGCAGTCTTGTACAGTCTCAGGTCGACCATTCCTGAAATGTTAGGTTAATTGAAACCCAACCGAAAGAACAACGTTACCCACGATCTAGTATTCAATCCGTATAAAAATAACTGCCTTAATAGTATTTAAACCTTACAACTCTCAACTTCGAAATCAGATAACTTGCGATAACAAGTTCACCACTGGACCAACCCGATGGGTTCGAAACCTGCATCACTGATCACCTAACATACCACTTGATGGGCGACCGTGCTTACCTTTTCCCGCGTTACTTTAATTCACGCAGACATGATTGAGTACAACTAATTATGTTAACATAATACCTAACATGTTAAACATATACCTGTTCCTTGCATAAAATGAATAACTTACTTAGAAGATTGATTTGATCTTATCTATTTTAATGTTATCAGTTGTGATAAAAAATGTCAGCCGTAATGCCAAGATTAGCGGTGTAGCAGGAGTTCCTTTCTTACTCTCTTAACACAATCACACCCTTAAACGACGAACTAGTTAGAAGCATACACTATTAAATTAATATATTTTACCATGAAAAATTACTTACTAGTCTAGACTCTCGACCATAGTTAGAAATTTATAAAAAAATAAATATATTTTTATAATATTGTTTTCGTAAACTTAGCTTTTTATGTTTTAATGAATTTTACTTCGTAAATAAGGATTATCTAATTACGTAATAAACTATTTGTATTCTTTTTAGCTTGTTACTTTTAATATTGTATAAACCCGTTCTAGTTTGTACTGTACTATGTTTGAATCGGCAAAAATAGTTCCCAACGATTACTGTTCTAAAATATACAGTGAGACTAGTCGTTTTACGCTTCTTCTTCAATCTTGATACTAAAGTTTGTTTTCCTTTTATTCAACAGAATGTTTAAACACTTCAACAGAAAAAAAATAAATTATTTCATTACACCAAAACAAACAAATTAAATTAGTCCAAAACAATTAAACAATTACTTTAGTCCGATAATATTTATATGTTTTTACTGACAGTCAGAGGAAATAGGTAACCTAACGTGTGTTTGTAAGCTGAAAACTGGAGGAGTAAAAGGCACTTCAGTCCTAATTTGATGATTACATTTTTTTCCAAATTATTAACTATACCGTGTGCCCATTATCACCTATAAGAGAATTAAAGATGGAGGATCTAATACTAGCCGTATACCCCTTTGCGCATCATTAGTTGTGAAACATCGAACATCAAATTGATTCACTGATTTGCCACAACTTGGATGTATAATTTTATTTGGGAATTATAATACTTAATTATTCTTCAGATATCCTACTTAATTAAAATTTCCATATATTTTAAATCTCCGTGGAATAAATTTTTAAATTAATACCTTTACAATTTGTATCATCCTTACTGATTTTTATTATGTAAAATAGAATTGGAAAGACATAACTGGTTTTTTTTTTTTTTTTAACCAAGATAACAACCCTAAAATAGTTTATTTAACTAAACAAACAAAACAGGTTATTTAATTATACTGCATGAAGTTTTATTATTAAGCTTAAACGATGGTAATAAATTAACTACTTAGCAAGTCTATCAGCTAACAGACTTACGGATAACCAGAAAGAAAATCATCGGTCGAAATCGACTAGTGGCTATTATAACCTAGCGCTTGCTATATCCAAGTTTTAATTATCTGTAGCGGTAAGAATGAGAAAATGACTTGTTGAGCATGTTGTGCCGGGAGGTCGGTGACGAATTGTTTATGAAGTAGTTCGGCGGTTTGACGGCGGCTCTAAGGATCGGCATCGCTCGGCACAGATCGGTACCAGTCGGTTCAGGACGAGTCAATAAGGTGCAATGTCCGTCTGTCCTGGCTAAATGCCAACCTCTTGCTCCCTTTGCTCTCTGTTCTTATTGCCTCTTGCCCCGACCATCGCACCACTCCGTACCCTCTTCATTCTCTTATCCTTTTCTTCCTCTTTCTTCATGTCCTTCCTCACAATCCGCATAAGTCAGTAATCACCTGCCTACTGTTAAAAAGTCTAACGTATTGTCCTCGTCACAAAGGACATAGCGGCTCACTCACATATGTCCCTATTAATTCTGATCATTGATAAACAATGACACCAGAAGCGTATAATTGCGGAATTTGACAGCACATAGGAGAAGGCAGGTGTTATTTTCCATGACCTGCTGGTTAGTAGTTACAGCTTGCTTGTATTCCTTTCTGAATTCAATTCAGCTGCTGTACTACCTCCGTCTCTTTTCTGATGAACAACTTTCTTCCATTTTCTGTCTTTTGAAACAACGTGTTAGTTGAGTAACACTAACGTTGTAAACATGTGTTATATTTGAAAATTAATTCATAAAAAAATCTTAGACTATAAAAGACAAAACAATTCCTTATTCTATTAAAAAAAAAAAAAAAAAAAAAAAAAAAAAAAACAGTAGAATTTTAATTATTATTACTTAAAAGTAAAAAAATTAAATACAAAGATTTTTCCGTGTGTTTATTAGTAAGTATATGACGAGAATACTATTTTACTTGTTTACTAAAGATTTTTTTCTTGAATTATTGCTTCTAACATGTATTTATGCTTTAATAAATTAATATAAAACTTTAAATATTTTTGAACATTAGCCAAACCTTTCATCTGATAGAAAAAATAAAAATACACCGATTAAGAGCAATTTTTTCTTCATTTACTATGAAATAAATGGTTGTGCATTTCTTTTGTAATAAAAATAACTTTCAACTATATGTTTGTCATAAAAATGAGGTTTTAAATTATTTTTTATCATTTAAAAATATATTTGCTCTCATTGCGTAATAAAGGTTTCAGAGATAAGTTTTACCTTTCTAAGTTTCAGTTATTATTTGCATAATCAATCGCACCTTTCATTCCACAAGCAGTCGCGATGAACGTAAAATATATGAAATATTTTAGCTCTACGGGATTGAACTTCTTCGTCTTTAGAAAAAAATATGCCATTAAGGTGCCAATATGATATATTCGTTCACCATCTAATATAATTAATTTTTTGTTTTATTCAGTTTATTTATACTTTTTTTAAATTAATTTATTTGAAGGTTTTTGCTATGAATACGTATCGTATTCTTCAGTATAAATAGTTCGAAAGTCGAATTAGATTTTTAACACATCTGAATCAAATTCAGAAAATTACAACGCGTATGCTACTAGATGTAATTATTATTATTATTATTATTATTATTATTATTATTATTATTATTATTATTATTATTATTATTATTATTATTATTATTATTATTATAATTAATTATTATTATTATTATTATTATTATTATTATTATTATTATTATTATTATTATTATTATTATTATTATTATTATTATTATTATTTTTTTTTTTTTTTTTTTTTTTTTTTTTTGAGGTTTTTAGGGGCATCGACTACTTTGGTCATTAGCCCCATCCCACTTCAAAAAAAAACAAAAAAAAAGGTTCAAAATTTCACAAAATGATCAAAATTTTGCTTTTCCTTATAATTTCTGATCCAGTTATACTACTTCCTAGGCTTTCCTTTCGGCCAACCTTTTTTACACCGCTTTTCCATTCTGCGAACGGCCTCAACTTCCGACGACAGAGTGTCTGAGGCTTCGGACATGGCATCGTCTTCTCTTTCTGACGCCAATGACGTTCGCCGGCTTACATCTGGTGATGAAAGCTTCAATGGTGCTGTGAGCATCGTTGCAATTGAGTCTAAACTTGCAACCGATGCACTTTCGGCGGCTGATGAACTCGATTCAATGTCTAAGGCTGTGCTTGGGCCGGCTGATACAGATGCTCTCGCCACAGTTGTTCTCTGAGCTTTTGGGGCCTCTGTAGGTACGGTTTTAATATCGTCTGTGTCTGGTGCTTTCTCGATAGTTACTTGCACCTCCATTTTGGTTGACGCAGATTTTTCCTGTACTCTTGTCACAGTATCCTTAGCTATATGACTCGTCGTCGGGGTTATCTTTAGATCTTTCTCGGATAAATCAAGATTTTTCTTCATTACGTCTATTGCTGGAGTTATAATCGGGGATTTTGCCGGTTTTTTAAACTGCGCTGGTACGGGTCTTCTGTCGGCGACGTCAGTCCGGGATTGAGCCTTCTCATGTTTACTTTGTTGTATCTGATGAGTCGACTCGATCTTGGAATCAATGATTCTTTCTATTATTGTCGCGAGACTTGGCGCCATCGTATTAAGCAACTGCTCCACGTTGATTTTAGGTGTGGGGGGAGCAGCAGCTGCTTCTGCGTATGAAGTCGATGGTCTAGGTGTACGAAGGTTTACAATCTTCTTCGCTTCAGGGTAGCTGACTTTTTGAAGCGTTTTAACCTCCTGAATGGCTGTTTCTGATTTGTATACTGGGCAGTTCCTGGATCGACAGTTATGGTGCCCTTTACAATTAATGCAGACTGGAGGGTCTTTACATGGATCACCCTCATGTATCTTCGATCCGCATATACAAATTTCCTGCGCTTCACATCTAGCGGCAGTGTGTCCGAAACGTTGACATCTAAAACATCTCATCGGCTGCGGAATAAATGCCCGTACATCAAGCCGATGGATGCCAGCTCGTACCTTTTCAGGAAGACTTGGCCTATTGAATGTCAAGACATGAGAGGCCGAAGGAAGAATCTGACCATTTCGTCTCATAGAAAGTCTGCGACAATGTGTCACTCCCTGACTAGACATTTCCTGCACTATTTCTTCTTCAGTACAGTTAAGAAGATCACGGCAAACAACAACTCCTCTAGATGAATTAAGTGTACTATGCGGTTGGACCGAAACCGCATATTCACCGATCTTCTTCAACGCCAAAACTTTCTGGCTTTGCATGTCGTTGATGGTTTCGACATGCAATCCATTAAAAGTTTTACGAATATCCTTGACAGGACCACCAGCACAATTTGTAATCTCTCTAGCAATTAAGAATGGACTTACCTTTTGGAAGTTACCATTCTCTTTTGTAATGATCAAAAATCTTGGTTTGGGAAAATTATTTCCAAACAAAGCTTTTCTTAAATCTTTACTGATTTTATCAGCATCTTTTCTTAACTTATCACTCTCCTTGCTTTTTTTCCTCTTCGCTTGTGGCGAATCGGCGGTTTCTAAACGAGGGTGTTTACGTGCACCCTCTGCCACGTTAGTTTGTTCAGAAAAATTCATGAACAGTGGATCCCTTCTGTAGCAAGGCTAGCCGCCGGGGTACACCCCCACTCCAGGGCTACTAACCTTGGAGGTCCTATCCGGTACTCCGGTGGAACCGGCATATGTCCTGGCAGAGAGCGGATGCGCAGTCTCTGCACTGACTCCAGGCCCCTACACACCGAAGCTTTCAGGGCTCCCATGCTCCGAACATGGGCACCTTAACTACATGCTTGCCATCGCAGGGGGCATGTGGACAACGGAAGGGTCTCCGTTACACCTGCAATAACATTGACCCTGGCCGCCACATCGCCAGCTCTAAGAATGGTATGAATCCATTTCCAAAATCATATGTTACTCCATTTCCTGCAGGTAGCCAAAAATCCAGTCCGTTTAGTGACCCGAAGTTGGAACCAGGTCAAACTTAACAATGCATAACCGAGGAATTTACTCGGAACCCCGTTAGCCAGCTATATGTGATGTACAAAGGTACAGCTGTTGCCGCCCTGGACGTGGAACATAGATGTTGTGTTCCGGACGTGGGGATTATCTACCTCAGGGCATTATTATTATTATTATTATTATTATTATTATTATTATTATTATTATTATTATTATTATTATTATTATTATTATTATTATTATTATTATTATTATTATTATTATTATTATTATTATTATTATTATTATTATTATTATTATTATTATTATTATTATTATTATTATTATTATTATTATTATTATTATTATTATTATTATTATTATTATTATTATTATTATTATTATTATTATTATTATTATTATTATTATTATTATTATTATTATTATTATTATTATTATTATTATTATTATTATTATTATTATTATTATTATTATTATTATTATTATTATTATTATTATTATTATTATTATTATTATTATTATTATTATTATTATTATTATTATTATTATTATTATTATTATTATTATTATTATTATTATTATTATTATTATTATTATTATTATTATTATTATTATTATTATTATTATTATTATTATTATTATTATTATTATTATTATTATTATTATTATTATTATTATTATTATTATTATTATTATTATTATTATTATTATTATTATTATTATTATTATTATTATTATTATTATTATTATTATTATTATTATTATTATTATTATTATTATTATTATTATTATTATTATTATTATTATTATTATTATTATTATTATTATTATTATTATTATTATTATTATTATTATTATTATTATTATTATTATTATTATTATTATTATTATTATTATTATTATTATTATTATTATTATTATTATTATTATTATTATTATTATTATTATTATTATTATTATTATTATTATTATTATTATTATTATTATTATTATTATTATTATTATTATTATTATTATTATTATTATTATTATTATTATTATTATTATTATTATTATTATTATTATTATTATTATTATTATTATTATTATTATTATTATTATTATTATTATTATTATTATTATTATTATTATTATTATTATTATTATTATTATTATTATTATTATTATTATTATTATTATTATTATTATTATTATTATTATTATTATTATTATTATTATTATTATTATTATTATTATTATTATTATTATTATTATTATTATTATTATTATTATTATTATTATTATTATTATTATTATTATTATTATTATTATTATTATTATTATTATTATCATTATTAATCAGTTTATTATTAATATTAATCCAGATACAAAATAACTTAATGCAATAAGAAAATTATTTTCCTGCAAAATAAATTTTTATAAATCCTGCATAAAACAGTACCTTATCTACGAATTTTTTTTTTCTTAGTCCTATAATAAAATTTTTACTGTAATTGCATTGGTAATATATGCAATTTATCTGACGTTTATCTTAAAAAATATTTCTACATTAATAAAAATCGTTTAACAAAAAATTGAATTTCTATCAGAAATTTCAATCCAAATCAATTTTTTTCAACATCAAAAATACATTTATTCAATTATTTTTCTAATAATAATATATATATGTATATAATTAATTCGTTAGTCCTATTTCAGGAAGCCTTTTTAATTTTTTAAAATAGGATGTACTTTTTTTTTTTTTTTAGTTTCTTCAAGCTTGCTGAAGAAACTTCATGCACTATTATTTAGAGATGCCATTCTTCTGTTTAGACCATACATACATATAAAATACTAAAGCTGTTTAAACATATATACTTAGATTGCAAAATAAATACAAAGTAGGTTAAATAACATCGGAAATATGTCTTTAAAATTTCCTGTGATTCGGCAATATTGAGTAATTCAACCGTTTCTGCTCCAAGTGATGCTTTTTACCATGAGACAAATGTTATAAAAAAGTGCCAAAATTAATTCATGGAATTAATCAGTTATAAATTCACATATTTCATTTATTTAGTTACGTTTTTTTTTTTAAAAAAAAGGTAGTATTTGTAGTTTTATTTTCATTGATATGCTGATCTTGTAGTGAAGTTACAAGGAATAGCTAATAGATAGGTACACAACACATACATAAATCAAGTGTGTGTCAAATCGACGCGCAGATAGAAGCTCTTGGCAACCTTCGTTTGATGTCTCCTTGACGAAGAACACATGTGGGCTTAACATGCCTTCAGCAACGCAAACTGACTGGCAACATCCTTTACTCATATTGTAAAAAAAATGCTACTAATGTTTGCGTTTTATAGAAATCAAGCCCCCGTTTTTGCGTTCTTATGAGTATTGTAATTTTTTATTCATTTATAAATGCGAAAATGTTAGTTTTGCCTTCCTTTACGTCTGGAAAATATTTATGGTTTAAAACTACGGTGCTATTTAGGAAGTATAAAAGAAGCAATCTTTAAAAACAATTAGCAAAGTTGTTAAATGGCAGTCACTTTATGATTTGGTCAAAAAACTTGAGATTTTTCTGGACTATTATGACATTTTCCCCACCAGTAGATGGAATATACCCTTCTTCTGGCGTAGGTGATTAAAAAAAACAAATCAGTTTCTGGTACCGCTTATCATGGTATCTAATTTAAAAATGTATCAAATAGTTTTAATTTCTTTAAAATTACAATTTAAATTTATTTGAAAACTAATAACATTTTTTATTAATGAAATAATTTATGCAACGTGATTTTTTCGAATTAACCTTGTATAAATTAATAAAATAAATTATATTTTGAACTGATAAATATTTACTTTCCCGTTGAATATAGCTAGAATAGCTGTATTAAAGAAGAAACTATAATGTTCATATAAAAATGGGGTATGGGTTTTCTTGGAAATCTTTAGATTTTTGGGTGCTTTTAACCCATCTAGACCAAAAAATACATATCTATTCCTGTGCATACGTATACACGTGTATGTGTCGCATTACTTTTGGTTTTATATCTAAGAATTGACAAAACCAATTTCCTTCAAATTTGGCTTAAATATTTCCACATACGGACAGTGATAACATTAATTTTTTTTTTTTAAATTCGTTAAAGAATTAGGAGATGACGCAAAAAAATTATTGAAAATTTCTTCTGAGGCATTGTGGAGAAACTTCATTAAAGCAAATTTGTTACCTGCAATGCATATGTAAATGGTCAAAACAAATTTCAAAAATAAACCACTCCTCTTCTTAAGTTGTAACATACATTACAGATTATATAGTCCGGATGGACCGTATAAAATCGATCTCAGCCGTCTGACACAATATCGTATGACACATATTGTGTTAGAAGATAGTATTGTCGCGTCTTCACAGCTTGATCAGAATACTAAGAGATTGACAATTGAAAATATTTATATAATATAATTCATTAGTTAAAGAACATAAATAAAACAAGACAAATCAATAACAATAATAAACCCCGTGTGATACCGGAACCACCTGGAGAATAGAACCACGGGATCTACTCCTGTCGTAAGAGGCGACTAATCGGAGTAGCAGTTCACTGTCCCTCCCCTTAATAGTCAAATCTTTTTCTCCCAGCTTCCTCCGTTTCCCACGGGAGCCAATGGATGGATTCAGTAGCTCGTAGATTAACGTTCCCAATTCCTGAAGTTGTCCTGCCCAACCCCCTCCTTATTTCTCTTCGAAACCTGGCCGTAGGTGTTGTTACCACACATATGCGTAATTTAATATCGGCGAGCGATAACGGTAGTAACGATGTAAGCAAGCGCACAGTATACGGACGCGCTCATACAAGCATCACTCCCACCGCGCACTTCTCCCACCACTCACAGGCTCCTATAAAATAGCGTGCACGAGAGTGAATTGGCAGTTCATCGTCGACCACCACCTGAAGAAAAAGTTGGAAGTAGAAAAAGTCCCCTGGCCTGCTCAACGTGGGACCTCCCGGCAGATGCCAACATCCGCGCCGGAGCAGCAGGCCTAGGCGGCCCGCCTTGGGAGCCGCTGGACGCGGACGCTATATTCCCGCTCCAGCTCCAGCTCGCCGGGATCAGCAGCAAGAGCCTGCCCAGCGTGGAATCGCTTGGGGAGAACCACCTCGGCCGCACCAGCGAAGGACGACCGACGCCAACCCGACATTGCGGGGCTCTGGAGGCCAACACTGCCAGGCTGTAGTGAGGACCCAACTGCCACTGAGGGAAAGCCCCGTTGGACTTCAATGGACGAGCCGCAACTCCCCGATTTCGTCGGAGTCCATCTTCCAGACCCAACACCTCTTCTCAGAGCTACCGCTAAAAAACGGCCCTTTTCATGGCCACCGCAAGGTTATGAATTACGTGCCGTCGAAGCCATTCGGCGACAGTGTAAAAGGCCTCTCAATTTTTATGATAGAGTTCTGAAGAAGTATAAGTTGTGGAAACGGCCGCTGCCTGAGGATCGTTAGGGCGTACCTGGAGCTGGTGCTGGATGTGACAGCATGTGAACCACTAGTGTAGGAGTTTTAGGTATGACCAGCAACTCCTAAAGGAGAACCCGAATGTGCTACTGGATCGCAAAGCTTGGAGCAACAAAGCGCAGAAGTACCATTATCTCCAGTTAGTTTTTCTCGATCATTGAATATCAGAGGCTCTAACAAACCTTCTGCACGAGTCTGTTTTAAATAGAGTCGTAAGGATAACTGTGATGTATTGAGGGCATATCACATAGTAACACAGTGTTGGAAAGACAAAATTAACTATCGTGTGAAGATGTACCATGAACTCAAAAATCTTCGACTAAATTTTGGAAAATTTACTGAACAAAACATATGTGACCGATTTAGGTATATTCATAGCAAGCCTGTTATCAAAGTTAATGAACAAAACATGATTAAAAATGAAATCATTATTAAGTATTTCTGTAGCTCAATTACCACTACTGACCCTGCATGTCTAAATGTGGACATCAATCAGAATTATTTAGTTTTTGGAGCAGAGTGCAGTGCATCTATCAAAGAGCCCAACATAGATGAGGAGACCTCGAAAATCAAGCTGAAATTGGAAAAGTATGTCTCTTTGTAAACCAGAAAGTAACCAAACCACAGAAATCCTCTACCAAAATTAAATTAAGAGGACGTTTCAACTCTTGGATACAGTTAACGAAATTCTCAGTACAAGAACCATATCCACTTTGGAATCCTTACAGCTACACACGTATTGTGCTATAAAAACTGTATTTAGTGTCCAGAATATCAAACCTGAACCAAAGGTGGCTTCAAGTCCGATAAGAGTGTTATAGGTTCCAAAATAGAAGAGAAGAATTGAGAATAAAATAAAGACATTCAGAAGTGATATAGCAAGATTGTCAGTGTGAATGAAAAACGCGACCAATGTAAACAGCATTTAAGGCATAGAGTCAAATACATTCTCAAATTACAAAAAAATCAATCAATATAACCCAGAATTCGAAACAAAAATGGACCTGCATATTACCACTCACAGACAGAAGTGCAACTCTGGAGAAAAAACTACGACGAAATAACACACCGAAGAAGAGAAAATCTGAAAACAGAAAATTCGGCCTCAACCACAGACTGTTTTATAAGAGTCTGAGTGAAGCACATTGTACTGGTGGTCTACCAACCATGGATACTACCGTAGAATATTGGAGCCGACTGTGGGCCGGTACTGTGAGCCATAATTCTCAGGCAGAATGGATACAGAATGAAGCAAGGAGATTTACATCGATCATGGACACACCCGCAATTTCCTCCAATGATATCAAGCAAGCTGTGAAAAAGTTACAAAACTGGAAATCAGCAGGACCTGACGGTATTCAGAATTTTTGGTGGAAGTACTTGGTAGCCCTCCACGCGATTTTGAATGATTTTCTCCGCAATCCTTCTGAAGCACCCATTTTTTATCTCCCAGGCAGTCACATACCTGAAATCAAAATCTAAGGAAACCCAGGATCCCAAAAACTACAGGCTTATCACATGTTCGAATACAGTGTACAAAATTATCTCCTCAATATTGGCTAATAAGATCACTTATTACGTAACATCTGAAAACATTCTTGCTGAGGAACAAAAGGGTTGTCGGAAGAACGCTAAAGGTTGCAAGGAGCAGTTGGTCACAGATGCGATAATAGGGGGGGGGGGGGCAAAGAGAAGGAAAAGAAATCTGTCAGTTGCACGGAGTACGGATAGATTATCAGAAGGCTTATGACTCGGTACCTCATAGTTGGCTGTTACATATTTTAGAAACATACGGCATTCATCAAAGTATTATTGACCTCCTTAAGAAGTTAAAGAGTTCATGGTGTGCAGAATTGGTACTCCCTGAAGGAGAAAATAAGTCAAAACCAATCCCAATATAACGTGGTATTTTTCAGTGCGATACTTTGAATCCCCCGTGGTTCTGCCTAGCTGTGAACCCTCTCTCAAATATGTTCCAACAATTTGAACTCAGGTTCACTTAGTTTGATTAGTATTACAGCCATATTCAGCAATGACATCCAAATGTACTTTGGTGTCGATAAATGTGCCACTTGATTTATGTAAAGGGAGAAATGGAGAATGTTCTAAAAACCTACAGTTTGCCAGGAAATGGAAGGATACGGCCACTAGACGCAGAAAACAGTTACAAATATCTTGGTTTCAAACAGACCCTCATCATAAACAACAAATCAAGCAAACGGCAGTTAGAGAAAGTGTTCAGAGAAAGACTCCGCAAACTCCTGGAGACAGAACTCAACTCAAAAAACAAAATCAAAGCCATTAACTCTTGGTGTGTGCCAGTTCTCACATACGCATTTGAAGTTGTTCATTGATCCCAGACAGATCTTGAAATCCTGAACATCTTGGTGCGCACAACATTAACAAAATATAAAATGCACCACCCTAAATCCGCAATAGAGTGTTTGCGTGTCTCTCGTAAAGAAGGCGGTAGAAGCCTCCTCGACCTAAAGTTGCTTTGTAACAGACAAATTGCATGAATGAAGAGATATTTTCTCTCCAGGTCTGAAACATCATTATTGCACAACGCAATAGTTACATGTGACGAGAACTACTCCCCTCTAAAACTGAATGATGACAATTTCCACGCCAATATCATTACAACTAGTGATAGGATCCGAGCATGAAAATCTAAAACACTCCACGGTAGATTTCCCCATTCTCTCGAAAATGCCAATAAGAAGCATCTACTCGTTGGCTAAGTTATGGGTCTTTTTGTGGAGAAACTGAATGGTTTATCCATGCTATCCAAGACCAGGTCATTGCGACAAACAATTAAAAAAAAGTCATAGAAAAAAAGGACATCAGTGCTGAGTACAGAGTATGCCATCAATCATCAGAAACAATTGATAATTTGATAAATATTATTTGGATGTCCAAATTGGCTAACACGGAATATCTCCATCGCCGCAATCTTACAGTAAGCATTGTTCATCAGGCATTGAGATTAAAATTAGGACTTCTCGATGACAGAGAGCATTGTCCTTATTATTAATATAAGGTCAGACCTACATTGGAAAATGAATATTGTAGACTGTATTAAGATCTCCCCATACATACTTACACATTTATTGCGGCAAATAGGCCAAATATGGTTCTACAAAACATTAAAGAAAGATCTGCTCTTCTCATTGATGTCACTCACCCATCAGATCACAATATTGATAATGCTGAAAGAGATAAAATAACCACATACAACCCTCTGGCAATAGAGTATAAAGAAATTTACAGACTGAACTCAATAGAAGCTATTTCCACTGTGATAACAGCAAATGGATTAAATAACAAGAATTTAAAGAAATACATAGAAAAGGTTGGCCTGGATAATTCCAAAAGCCCAAAAATCGGTAATTCTGGAGATGTGCAGGATTGAACGTACTGTGTTAAATGCACCACAGCATTGAATGAGGTATGTCTTAATGACCCCTCACACTGAAATTCCGGATGTGAATCTCCGTTACAAAAAATAATATTTATAATAATGACAACAGTAATAATAAGCGAAAATTATAAGCAACTTCCAATAATAATTAGAATAATGGCAATAGCAAACAATAATAATTGTAATCATAAAAACACACAGTGATTACATACAAAAGAGAATTTAAAGTAATCGTCGGGATTTATTTACAGGAAGATAAATAATATTGGAAACGACAATTCAGACATTAACATGACCGCCAGTCTTAACACTTTTAACCACTACTCTTGTATTAACAACAATAGTACTACAGATAAGGCAATAATACAGCTCTTTTACAGCAAATATCTTTGCTGTTCACAAGCAACACTAACCATTTATGAATGAAATTTTAGTATATTATCTCTTTCACTTATAGCCTTTTAGTAACTCACCGAACCATATCTTGTTTTCGTGTACTGGAATTACATGTGACGTCACCTTATTCGGGTCGAACTCGCATAATAACTCCTCTATCAAAGCACTCTCACAGACACTCCTCGCAGACTCATATCTCGCAGAACTCACATCATAACTTTCGCTTAGACGGATTTCAACTGGTCTTCCCCGGAATATTTCTACTCCTGTCATCTGTACCTGCCCGACCGGACCCAACTCGAAGCGTGAAAATGATCGTCCATCCTAGCACATTCCCATAAAATTCCAACCCTGGTTCGGTAACTCTTCTCACGGAACAACATCCGTTTAGGTGTGTCAGCGGGCAGTATTATAAGGACAATTATTAAACGGACCTGTTACCTTTACTAAAAGGGGTTCTTTTAGCCCCTTTCTGGATTTCTCCCGTTATTATATTTTCTACTACTTTCTTCTTAATTGGTAGGAATCCGTTACTCAGGTCTGTTATACCGGTTGTTGTAGTATGTTTGTCGCGCATGCGAATTGTTTAAAGGTCATTTACTCGCTCATAAGCCTTCATCCTAGTCCTCTCGTTCAGTTACTCTGTAGTGTTTGTGCGTTATGGTGTACTCAATTCAGCAGCTGTGTTTTCATTGTGGAGGGGTAAGTTCTCAACTTCAATAAATTTGGTTCGTGATAGATTTCAAGGGACGTATCCAAGATGTAATGTTCCTGAAAAATCAACAATTAAAGATTTAGTAAAAACGTGGCGAACAACCATCTCTGTTACCAATGCAAAGAGAGTGAAACAACCAACTCCGGAAGTTCTCCCTAATATAGTGAATCACAAGTCAACACGATTACCCCAAAAACAGGAGTTTCTCAAACATCGTATCGGTGTATACTTCACAGTTTACAAATGAAAGCCTAACGCGTGAGTCTTGTGCATGAATTAAAACAACATGATAAGGATAAACGAGTAACTTACTGCCACTTTTGTTACGGAGTAATAACGAAGGATTCTTTGATCCTTTTATCTTCATTTCAACAGATGAAGCGTGATTTAATATATCAGGCTACGTTAATTATCAGAATATGAGGCACTGGGCTACACATACGCGCAACTGGGCTACGTTTAAATCACAAAGTGGTTTCTGATGGATTTTGATTGGGCCAATCAAAATCCATCAGAAACCACTTCGTGATTTAAAAATTGATGTTTGGTGTGCAATTTCTGGAAGCTAGCTCATCGGACGGATATTCTTTAAGGACACTGTTAATGCCGACGTCTACTTACGACTGTTTCAAGAACTGAGGCACAGCTTGAATACAAAAATCTTTCTCACAGATACTTCCTACAAGACAGAGACTTACTTCGAGCCTCGGAGCCTTACATCTGATTGGTGTCTCACTTGATTCCACCGGGTTTTCAGGAAGGATTGAATATATAAGCTCTTGTGGTCATCCCGATCTCCAGGCCGTGCAAATTTTACCTCTGGGCCTACCTGAAAGAGATACAAGAGTCTACAAGAACAACCTACAGACGCTAGAATTGTTGAAAAACAACATACGACAATAGATTGCCAGGATTCTATTTGGAGAATAGCAGAAAGTTTTTCTGAACATGTTTCTCTGCGCTAAATGTTTATTTCCTGTAGCCGGCTTAACTTGTCTCACTCTGTATGCTTTTTTGTTCTTTTGCTCTAGCCCAACTTCGTTTTGAATATTATTTTAAATACTTTTTGAAAGTATAAGCTTTATATTATAGAAATATCAAGAAATTTCTGGAATTCTATTAAAATATAGTGCCTGGATCTAAAACACAGAAACGTTTTTTAAAATTTTCTTTTTCTTATTTCAGTTTTTTGCGAAGGGGCTTTCAGATTTAGAGAAAACTTTACTTAAGGAGATCTTTTTTAAGCTTTTCATATGTATGATTTTTTTTTATGTAGGTAAAATATTAGTAAACATTTTGTATAGTAATTAATCTTTTCTTTTTTTTTTTTGCTTATGTGACCATCGATCTCTAAGGTCATTAGCCATCGTCACATACTTTAAAAAGTTTTTAAATCACAAATAAGATCATCAGATGTAAGGAAGGGCTCTTACATTTTGTTTAAAAACTCAAAAATAAACATAACATGAAAAATTTTTTAAAAAACTTACAGCTATAATTTATGTAATTTATACATACGCGTATATTTACTTATGTAAAAGGCATTTACATAAAAACACAAAAAAAAAAAAATTAACAGTAAAACCCTAATAAAAAATCTTTACAATAATATTAAAACTGAGAAAATCTATGTTCGTGTGAAAGCGCCTTTACATACAGGATTCATAGCCAAAACCTAACTCATAATGATTTCATAAACTCATTAGCAGTCCGTTGGCATCTAGATAAGTAACTAACGTTTTTCCATGCCATTTTCTAAATCAGTAGCAATATTATTTCTTAGTTCATACCTCATTCTGAGGTCCTCATACATTGTACACTCTTCGAGTAAATGCTTGACAGTAAGTAGTTTATCACATACACTTCACATTGGTCTTTCTTCAACGGTTAAAAATAAGAATTTGTTATTCGTGCGTGACCGATTCTAATTTGGTTACCGCCACTTTTTCTCGACGAGTCAGTTACCGCCACTTGTTCTCGACAAGTCAGTTTCGGTTTGCTATTACATTTATATGGAGAAATATTTATTGCGTTTAATTTCGTATTTAATCATCTCTATTCATTACACTTCGAGTTTCTGATATTGTCGGTTAGACGATGTTTAATATCTGCAATACGAATAGAGATTATAGCAACATTCTCACAAAATGTTGACATTCTGGCAGCTTTGTCTGCGCTTTCGTCTCCTGAGATGCCCTATAGGCCTATAGGCATGCCTTATAGGCCATACAAATATATAACACTGTTTCCGTCGATTTAATACATACAGAATGGACAGTGTGTTTGCGATGAACACATCCTTAATGCTTTTGTTCCTAATAGCAGTTAGTGCGCTTAACTAGTTGGAACATATTAGCGCTCCCTCTTCAAAGAAATGTTTTGTGTAGCGAAGATCTTATGATAAGCAATGAGTTCTACCGTATAAATACTGGCGATATCTGGCAGTTTTAACAAATGAGCTTCGCCATTTATGTGTATAGGAGGAAATCCTACATCATGTTCAGTTTTAGAACCATCAATATAAATTATTACACATTCTCTTCATACCTACTGATGATTAACGAAAACTCCTGCTGGATGATCTGCGTGTTTCGCTTTCATATTTCCATAAGAGTGATCCAGTCTTATGTTTCCAGTGCATAACATATCTTTATAAGTTCTGCATGTCTTAATAGGGAGACCTCTGTTCTACAATGTAGTCGCTTTTAATTTTCTTCTGGCATTAAGCTAGTCACTGGGCTTGTACGGAAAGCTCCTGCAGTTTATCTGATTCTGTTGTTATATATTACGTCTAACTTTAGTAGATGCGATTTTCTAGCGAATGAATGTATAATTCACCCGTAATCGAGCTTAGACTGAACCAACTCTTTAAATAGTTTATATTTTCTTTGATACCTAATGATACACTTAGCCGGCATATCTGCCGAGCATTACCCTATTCGCCAGTTGCGGACGCGCCCGATAGGGGGCATACTTATTATTGGTCTAGATAATACATGTTAAATGTTACTTATAGGCACTAAGTATTAGGTTTCATCTATTCACATTTTCTGTGATTTCTTTTTTTCAATTCCCGGATACAAGTTCCGTTAGGTAATTGCGGCATATTAAGGTTTTTTATGATTTCCTGTCGCAATTCGTCTACTCAAAGTTAGGTCATCCCGCTTCCCTGCTTAGAGTAGGTTTTCTCATAGAGGTTGGGATGGCTATAAGGTGAGGAGGAGGCCATATAAAAAAATCATATGTTGCAGTTCTTAGCACTGGGTTCTCTCGTATCATATGTAGAGCATTACAGCTTAACCCAATAGAGTAAAAACCTTTCTGACTCTGCGTGTTGCCTACAGGTAAGCAATTCTCGAAATAAGGCGAATGAGGTCTGCAGACAATCCAACTTTCAAAAGGTACCGTATCATACAATGTTCTTGGACACAATTTCTTCCTCAGATATTACCGTAGGCACGATTTCAATATATTCAAATCTCAAAATGTGCTTAATCTGCAGAGCTAGGTTTTCATTCTTGCATTTCTTCTCCCCTCAGTCTTCACCATATCGTCCGACAACGGCACTGCAATATCTATGACCACTGCCCTTTTGTTTGTTTTGTTATCAGGATTTCTTGATGTACTATTTTACTTATCTGCTTATGTGTGCCGAAATAGGATGATTGTGCAAGCTTGGAGCATCCAGCTAATATAATATGTGCTCTATAGATTCGCAAGCAAATTAGATTTACGACATAGATTGTGTCTTGTTCCAAAATGTATTTAATTTTTTATGTTGATGACTATGTCTTTTAGTATGAATATCAATCCTTCAGTTTCAGGATACAGAGATTTACGCAACCAGCTAAGGTAGTTGCTCAATCAATTTCAGGGCATCTTAATTGAAATGAGTATTTTCGGTGAATAGTCTTTACCCTTTACTCTTTAGATTGGTTTCTGGTCTTACTTGATGGTTAGGATCTCCCCGTCAAAGCGCAGTGGCTCCTTGGTCTGCCGCAGCAATATTTATCAGTATCGTATTATTGGACTTCACAAAATATTCTCTCATGTTCTTTTCCTATATTTTACAGAGGTTGTAGATGTTTATCAATTCTTTGCCTCCAATCTACCTAGGTAAGTATAGTCGCTCTGTTGCCGAGTTGGGATGCAAACATTTGAATTGGTTAAGGAGGGAACTTGTGAGTATGTCTGACTGATCCACATCGGTATCTGCCCATTGTATCACACCAAAAGAATAGGAAAATACAGGCACAAACCACACGTTCATAGCTGTGATCAGATTTATGAGAGCATACAATACAATAATTTTCACCGATCCCATTATTCAAGATTTTATCCATGATGTTGTTTTCCATCTGTTAATACAGACCAGGGTGGTCCAGTACTTGGGTCCAGAACCTAAGAGGCCTGGAACAGGGCAGGCTGTGGTGCGAGTGTGCGGCTGCCTTACGGAGGTTGGAATGGCGCATGGAGCACAATAAGAAGGTGTAATTGGGTGAGCAATTCGGCTGGGCCATCAAGACTGGCTGCGATAGGGTCTTTCGGTGGCCTCGGCCAATGGACGGACCCTTAAAAGGTGACCAGGCCGCTGATCAGAGAATGCCTTGAGTCGTCATGACCACCGCTTCCGTGAAAAAGTGGTGGTCCTCTGACCTTAGTGTGCAGCGTTCATGAGTTAGGTCCGCTAGGAATAGATACCAGCGTCACCCTCTAACGGGGATTATTGTGCGCGTTGAGTGTTTGCTGACCTACCGGTGTGCCCGTAACGAGTATATACATGTCATTAAGAAAGCCAAACTCAACTTTTGGCATGACTCCATGTGCGAGTTGCAGCGCAACCCCTCCCATATCACAAAGTCATGTTACCGACTAAAGCCATTACGCGTGCTGTTCAATGTTCGATGCGGGTTTGGTGGTCGAGATCACACTTTAACAAGTGTAGTGACTTACCAGACGTTCCTAGATACTTTGTTCCCAGATGCTCCGGAGGATGAAGCAGAAGTCGGCATCAGGGCGGATGAGACACCATTCCCTGGAGTACGGGCTGTAGAACCCGTATATATGACCGAGTGGTTTCAGGAATGGCACCGAGAAAGGCACCGGGGATTGATCAACTTGAACCGGATATTTTCTATCATCTGCTGCCTGTCATAAGAGAACCGCTTGGCAGGCTGTTCTCGTGGTGCCTAAGCTGGGATGCTTTCCGACTAGTTGGAGGATAGCTTTGGTAAGGGTGCTCTTAAAATCAGGAAAGGATCCGAGTGATGTCAGCAGTTATCAACCCATCAGTCTCTTGGCAGTAATCGGCAAGTTGTTTGAAAGGCTGGTTGTGGAACGGCTCTGAGAAAACATCGACTCGAAATAAGAACTTGCTTCTATAAATCGAGGCCAGTATGGCTACATGAAAGGGGTTGGCATGCAGGATTGCATCTAAAATGATCTTGCTTTTCCAAATTTTTATTGACATAGAACCACCATTTTCTTTCTTGTGTTAGACCATAATACGTGATAACTTCTCTGATCGCACGGCTCTGTTTAAGGATACGCACCTAGTTGTGGGCTGGATGGATATTCAAAATTCAAAGATTTCTGTGCCCAAGACGAAGTTTATGCTTCTCAACAATGCAGACAAATTATCGTGCAGTCGTAACTCCCGTATTAAGCATAAAGATTGTGTTTTCAAGCGAGTTCAAATTCGTAAGTACCTAGGTGTTTTGTTTGATGAGAATTTGCTGTTTAGCAACCACGTTAGACAAGTAGCGGCGGACGCCGTCTCTGTGATGTATATAATAATTACAAATTATTATATAATAATAATGTGTAAGACAATAGTTATGGATTCTATCATCACGGATACTTCCAGTTAGAAATCTTAACTATGTTTGCTACTTCTTCCTTCGTGACTACATATCATTCGTATTAGGTATTTCTTAGGATTATTTTTTTTTTTTATGCAGCTACTTTCAGTATATATTTTTCTGTTGGACAGACATTCTCCCAGAATGGATAAAATTTCCATTACCATGATTTTCATCTTTTGATTTAGGCGCACTGTATGCTTGAAATCTACGAGTTTCACCTTTATTTGACAATTACATTATGACAATCCGGAACATTTCGTTTTTTCTTTCCTCTTATTTAGGATTCTATTTTTATTTCCTTTTAAATATGTTGCTATGTCAGATTTAGCTCTCAATTTTTATTCCAGATCTATCACGCTGAGATTTATGCTATTAATAAGGCCTTTAGTAATTAGCCCCAACATTTCGACATCTGCTTGTTTGCTCGAATTCCAATAGGGCCTTACATGCAATTAGTGATGTGTATACTACCTGGGTGTAGACACCCTGTTGTTTGTGAGATTCAGTCTACTGTTTCGCAAATAACCAGACGTAATACAACAGTGAACTTCTGCTGGATCCCCAGCCATGTAGGAATTTCTGGCAATGAGCGTTCAATGAGAGAGCAGTAAAAGAGGCTTGTTTTCAGCGTACTATTATAAATTGCGTTGCTTCTAACGATCTTACGGTTTGCTGAAGAAGGTGGTTCACGACGACTGACAAAGTGAATGGGATGCTATCATGAACAATAAACTTCGTCCAATTAATCCATTGTATTACCGTGGAGCTCCTCATGCAGAAATAACCGTTGAGAGTAGATTATTATTTGTCGTTCACGAATAGGACACACTAGGCTCACTCATGGATACCAGATAACGCAAACGAATGCACCCCAATGTGCTTGCAGTGACTGCCAACTAACAGTGCACCACATCCTTGTGGTTTGTGTCTGTTATGCAGTATTGCGTTACAAGTTTAACTTAGGGGCTAACATGCGAACTTGTGTAGGCGATAAAATGTCCATTTACATCCAAGTATTTGAATTAACTTAATGAGTTTCAGCCAATTGCCGTAATGCAGATGGTTATTTGATTACTTTAATTTAAATATATAACGTGATATATATTTGTTTCTTACAAGAAATACATCGTTTGCGAATCATGATAAGGCGAAAGCGTTTTTCACCCAGAAAAACAAAAACAAAAATTTCAAAGTGAAATGATAAAACTGAATACCGTTCAGTTTTATCATTTCTCATTGTCTCGTCTCCATTGTTGTTTCCTTCACGAAACAGTTTTTGTCCATTACGTTCCAGTTGAGTGACAGCAGCCACATACATCTCTATATGTATTCTGGAAATATCATCAGATTCGCGAAGAAATTGTTCCACAATCTCGTTTACCCTCTTATTTCTGTGAAATTCCTTCCCCTTCAGTTTTGGAAAACAAAATTTATCGATTGGATTGCCATCTTCATAAAATCTTAAGTTGCTGAAGATTTCATTTTACAGTAAGTTTATTATTATTTTCTTGAGGTGTTAGGACATCGACTGCTATAATCATTAGCTCTGATAAAATCACTAGCGAATTAGTCAGAATTCGTGTCTTATCAGACAGATAATCCAAAAATAGATTTGTAATAGGATATTAAAAACTCAAAAGTACACAAGACAACAAGGTTGTGTAGCGACCTTACCACTCAAAAACATACTTCCATTTGGTAGAAATTTTTTTGTATCTGTCGAAATGGGTATAGTAATTCCGATATTCTTAAAAACTTATCGTTAAAGAAAATTTGTCCAAAAACTTATATGACTTACTATAGTCATATTATCTAATACCTAGTTTTACAATTAGGTCATCCTTTTTTATTTCTTTTTTCCATCTTCCTGACAGCCTACAACTCTGATTTCTGAGGCCTCGGTGATGGAATCTACAAATCCTCGGCATAAAATCACAAGGATGTTTTGCTACCAGAAGAAGATAATACTGGTCCAGGTGATGCGGTGAGCATCGAGGCAGAGTCAAGACTTGATGAGCTTCCCGCTAAAATTTTTTGGGTGGCTGAAGTGCTCGGTCCCTCTTTTAGAGGTCTCCTTGCATTCGGGGCCCCATTGTTGCTTGTTCAACACTTCCTTTATCTACCTTCATTATCTCTTCCCTGAATGAGGATATTTTCGATCTGTACCTTGACTTGGAATTCATTTGGTTGAGGCTCCTCTGAGCTTTGCCTTAAACCGGTCAGATGATCATTCCTAGGTGAAGATAAAATCTTTGTTTTAAAAATATCTGCTACCTTCTGTACCTTATTTTTACTGATTCCTGTAATCGGTCAATTTTTCGGTTTCTTTTTTCTTACATCTTTCCGCTGTGCGTCCAAATTTCTGACATCCAAAACATCGCAATGGAGTCGGTAGGAAATGACAAACATCTATCCCATGAAACCAAAGGTTATTCTATTCTGGACACTTGAGTTTGTTGAATGTCAGGACGTCTGACGCGGAGGGTATAACATCTTCGTTACAACGTGTGTTCAATCTTCGACATACAACAACTTCTTGTCCATAGATTTCCTCAACAATTTCGTCTTCTGTGCAGTTCAACAAATCCCTGCACACAACTACTTCCTTGGAGATATTGCAGTTCCAGTAAGATACATATTTACATATCCTAGGAAATCCATTGAATTTCGTTTTTCTTTTCTGATATCAGTAAACTGTATAAATTAAATAATAAAAATTGTTAAGATATGTTTGTTTTGGGTTTCTTTTTAAACTGTAAAACACGAAAAGAGGTATATTCTAATTATAAACTCATTAACATTATTTAATTTTTGTTTCCTTAACCATTACGAAAACAAGGTTAGACTGAATTTCATTCAAGCTTAGTTCAATGACAGAAATTTAATTTTATATTCATTTAAGTAGTTACTAATACAAGTATGTTGACCTGAAAGAAGCCACGGCATAAAACGTTGCACTATAGGAGGAAACGGAAATGAATAGGTAGCTAATTTGTATGTAGACCTTCAGTCTTAAAGTTGTTCTACATGTCTGTCAGCATTGAAGTCTCAAGATATTGATTTAAATTCCGAAGCGACACATTTTATTCTTTAATTCAATTAATAGATTGTGTCAGCCACTTCTTCATGTAAAATATATATATTTAATAAGCATGTATTTTTATGATACAGGTAAAGAAAAACGTTAAGTATGCGTTTAACAGAAAAAGAGATGAGATCTAGATTATTAAACGAAGCAGATTAAGAATTCCAAATATTTTATAAGTTTATTGACAGTTATATGAGTAAAGAAAGTATTTCATCTATTAAAGACGCTAAATGAAATAAAACGTTTGCACACATTAAAAAAAAAGGGAAAAACTGGATGGAATTCATTACTAGTTTTGTTGTTTAGGAAAATAAATTTTAATTTAATTACTACCAATTAGACTTTTTTTAATTAATAACTGTTTATCGTCTAAGCCAAATATAATACTTTATTTTTATCTGCTCATAAAAATAAACAAACCTAATTTTTGTTAAGCATATTTCTATTTCATGTATTGTATAAGAACAAAATTATCCTTTTATACAGAATATTGAAGGTACTCGTATTTATCATTGTATTTCAGATTTAACGTTTCTTTGAAGACTAAAAAACAATTACTTTTTTAAAGGCAAATTCGATTTATGTTTTCTGAATTTGTATTTGTATAACATCATTTAAAATGTTTTGATATTATTTAAAGATGTTTTTATTAAAAGTTATATAAAAGATTTGAGCGGTGCTAGTCAGAACTGTAGTTCGTTACGATGTTGCAAATTGGAACGTTGACATTTCTTTATTTGCGGTATCTATAGTAGTTTTTTGCGTTGATTTCAAATCTCTAAATCAAAATTTAGACAGGTTTTATTTTAGTAAGACGAATTAAACGAAAAGGTGATTTATTTTTTTAAATGAATTGTATAATCTATGTACTATATCACCTAGTATTTTTCCTTTCACTGTTGTTCAGCCTGTTGTTCAGCCTGTTGTTCAGTTCTGAAATGTCCCTTTTCAATCTCATCCATATTCGGGCTCTATTTTTCATGGTAGAGAAATTTCATCATTGATATAATGTGGTGAAAGCGTTCACCGTGCTCATCACTTATATCGCCAAGGTTAGGTGGGAAAAATCCAGATGTGAATAAGATATATATATTTAGACATATTGCTTGCAAGTTTTTTTTAATAGTTATTAAGAAATTTACTTACCTATTTTACGCAGTTCTCAGCATTCTTTTTGCCTAGGAATGATTTAAAAGTATTTTGAAATGATGCTCGTCATGCTTTCTCAAATTCATTCAAACTCCTCTCAAACTCCCAATAATTCATTCGTTTACGAATTCGGTATTCACCAAACATTCCTTCTTTGATTTTATCCTTATTGATCCTGGGAAACTTGTTCTTAAGATATAAAATCACTTGGCCATTACAATCCATTTTTTTTTACAAAAATCTTCATCAGATCAAGTTTTATGGGTTTTAGGAAGGAACACCGTCTTCGGATTCAAAGACCTTGACAAATAACATTTTATCATCGGCTATGCGATTCAGCAAGTCTTTTTAATGTTTAATAATGGGTTTTCCTGTCTCTATTGTCGCACTTGCATTAGAAACAACAGTACTTTTATAACCGAATTGCAATCCTAATAAAATGGCTTCACTTCTAGTTCTCCAATGTATACCAAGAATAATTTTCATACTGTACCATCATCAGTAAAAATTTGATCATACGTTTACTTCATTAGGAGGAATTCATAGTTTTTCATTTCCGTTAGAAGGAGGATAACTTTCAAACTCATTTTAAAGAAATCTATAAACAATCTCGTTCCGAAAGCTGTTCTAGCAAATCCAACAAAAAATTTATATCATAACAATACATTAAATTATTATATTTTAAGGAGAATATGTGCTGAAATTCTTGATGCCTAATCCGATAAAAAAACTCAATTTTTGAGCAAACTAGCCTAGCAAATATTTGGAACTTTTGCTTAACTTTTGAGCAAGTTCTAGTCTTTAAACTTTGAAACCAGTAATTCTGTCTGCATTTTAGATAAATTAAGATCACGAGCCAAATCTTTAAATTCTACTTGAGCAATATTATGTGGTTCAGAGATCTCATTTTGAAAATCTAGTTCTTCTTTACTACTTTGTAATTCAGTAAAGTCTTCTTCATCGTCAACATTTCCTTCTGAACTTCATGTTTCTAGTGGAACTAGAGGAGGTAGCTCATCATTGTGTGGAATAGGTCTTATGGATGAATAAAATTAGAATATTGCACAAATTTCTTTAAATTGTTTGCGGATTTTGATATTTGTAATGCAAAAAAACAGCCTTTCGAATAGTTCTTAGGCTTTTCTTTGCTATAAAAACTGAAAAAGAAGTATGTCGCGGCTTCCCACATAGCCAGTTGCTTAGTAAAGTTACAATGAATTACAGCAGATATGACCAAGACTTTTCCTGATTAACTATTTTACACCCAAAATAAATTTTATATGATTTTTTTTCAAACCAAAGGGTAATATTTCTTCTGTCAGATTTAAAAGCTAATTCAGCAAAACACATGACTGAAATAATATAAAGATTGAAACGATTATGAGGCATTTTTAGACAAACTACTAACAATACCCAAAAAACTGCATGTATGAAGCACAACAAAAACAATACGCCTGTGTAAAAAGTAGGAAAAACTAAAGACCAAAATAGCAATGATATTCACACGAAAGTCAGAATAAGTCTGGTTCTCTGGTCTGGGTTATTCCATAGAAAAAATAGCGATTGAAATGATTATGTCGTTACGATGTCATTAATAAAAGCTATTAATTAAATTATATTTCTATGAAATAAAATTATTTCACTATTAATTAAATTTATTTTTCCTTGAAGGAATGAATCATAGTAAACAGTGTTGGTATCATTCTATGATGCAGCGCCATATTAATCACACTTCAAATTATTTCATTCTGAGCCATTTATAAATATGGTGCATTTAAAAATATCTTCAGCATTCGTATTTCATAATTAATATAAACACTGAATCAACTCACAACAAATTTTACAAACAACAAATTAAAAAAATAACTCTTTTTTTTTAATTTTTTACGAGCTACAATTCCAAAAAAATATAAATAAAGCCCTGAGATCAAATTTTGAGGTGGTATTTGAATTCAGCGTCAAATAATACATAAGAATAAATCAAAATTATGTTATTAATAAAACTCTTGTAGACCAGCGTAATCACATACTAATCATGACAGTGTCAAAGATAATTTAAATGTAATTAAGTCTGAAGACTGACATATATGCTTTTATATAAGATTATTTCATGCTCATCTGCATGATTTTTATTCAAACCCTTAATGAAAAACCATATAATAAAAGTGATGTTACTTGAGCAAGAGTAAATAAATATAAGAATTCTCCATAACGTTACCAGTTTTCAAAACAAAATAAATAGGTATTTCTTAATTGTGTTTTTTTCGAATTTTATGGTCAAAATTTAAGAAAAATAGATCTAAACCATAACAGCTGGCTAGAAGACCTGGACTCGGTATTTATATTATCCCATTCCTAAAACTTCCCTGGAGTCTCCAGCCGATTATTGAAACCGGCACACCTCAGCATGCCGGTCCTCACGATTGGGGCTATCCACCCATCCCTAACTAAAAACCACCGTTCCTTCCCTCGACGTCTTTGATCCGTAAGACCACTCTTGAAACCTGATCCGCGGCTCGCCAGTTATCCTCCGAAGCTAAAAAATAGTGACAAGGTTTTTAGGGCTTAAACCCACAATGCTCGCTCGCATTGCATAAGCATAAATCGCAATAAATACTAATTTTATGTCGATCTCAAAATTATTACATTTTCAAGACTGAAAAGAACCTGAGGGTGTCAGGAGTAACCAAATCACTTTACTGAATTAAGAAAACACGCTGTTGGAAAATATCAAATGTTAACTTTCGTTAAATGAACAACGTAGGGAACAATAGGCCCTGGGAACTGACCTCAGAAGTTTAACAAACTTTACTGTAGACATTGTGTTTTACCTTTTTCTTGAAAGTAAAATGGAATTTGAAAAATAGTTTTTCGATTACCTCTGATTTTTTATTAATGAAGGAATATTACGATAACTTTCTTGGTCGTACAGCAATCAAGTTTCCTATAATATCACTTTTACATCATCAATGAATCATTCGTTGAAAATAAATAATCGAATGTCCGCAAATATTCATTTTTTTTTTTTTATTTTAATGGGGTAGTGGTTTTGAAATTAGAGTTTCCTAAAACATTTTATTAACATCCAGTTTCAGTTATTTATTTTATCTCGTAAAATACACAAAAATTGGAAGAGATAGATTCAAATATCAATCATTACAAAAAAATGTTTTTCTTGAGAAGTGCTGAGGGATGTACAGCTTTTTGCGATAAGAGATCTTGAAACTATTTAAAGCCAATTACCTACTTTTAAAATTCTTTTAAAATTGGTCTTTTAAAATTGAATGTAATTTAAGAAATTCGATTTTTAAACTGGTAAATATTGCAATATTTCATTTTTTTTAATTTCGAGAAATTCAATGAATCTGTATCTACCGATGCCTGTGGTCGCAGGATTGCAAGAACTGTATGAAATTTATACTTTACTGTTTTATGGAAGCATATTAAAAAAAACAAAAAAACAAAATGATAAAATGGCCATATGTTTTATTAATTTCAGTAGGCCTACAGGCGATTAGTTTGTTACTTTACAAACAGTCCTGCGTGAAATATATTACTGTCATAGTCTAATACATCCCCTTGCCAACCATTTTCTGATAATCTGATATTACTTTTACAATTAAAAAACGTAACGGTTTTAAAACACATCCAGATTTCCTTGACCTTCCACTTTCCACTTATTCAAATCATCAAGCCGCCATAGTTTGACTCAATAAAATAGACTACGGTAAAATTTACTGCTTTCATTTTATAATACACGTAATGATCAACATCGCTTAATTAATTAAATTTTTTCATAAACTTTAAGTATCGTCATATGCCCAGACATCCTTTTCGTTGCAAAAAATAAACAAATAAAGTTTTGTCTGTTCGTTATTTATGAAAACGCATTCTTTATTTAAATACTAGTAAAAGTTTTAAATAAAATCAAGAAGGTTCAATTACCATTACCTTACATGCTGTATGATTCCCTAGTCCCGTCAGTTAATAAAAATGAAACTGTTGCTGTATTTTAACTTTTATTTTAACAGATTTTCTGCTTCTTAAAGGGAACATAAGGTTGATGGAGTCAAAAAACTAGAGGCCCATTTCATCCTAAATCTCTCCGCCTATTGAATTAAAAAAAAAATTGAAATATTGATCAATACGAAAAAATACTTCATAATGTAAGATCTTTCAAGAACAAGTAAAAACCTTAACGATCTGAAAAAGATGTTTGAGACCCCTTTCCACCACACTCTCCTCAGCTATTCAAACTAAGTAACTGTCTTAATATGCTAATTGTTTTTTTATAATACGAGCTATAATTTCTGGAGGAGTATACAATTTTACTGGTGTCAACGATCTGGGAACTTAGTCTGCCCAAGATTCGATTTGTTTAATTAAAATTTAGTATTATTATTGCTAGATTAAATCTACCAACAATAATAGACAGCAAAACTGATTAACAGTTATGGATATCTTAGCAAATATTTAGTTGTTCATTCATATTGGAAATAAGTGATCTCTTTACGTGTAAGCTTTAACAAGAAATTAGATGCAAAGTAATTAATCTTCTCAGTTTAATGGATTTTTTTTTTCGTGTTACTGAACAGTGAAATAATGAAACTTGGATCAGGATTTAATCTCACCATTTGGAAAACGTATTCTGTCTTTTAACAAAACGTACTTCAGAAGCATGTTCCTTTTTAATAATTTTTTCTTTTTTTTTAATTTCTTCACTCTTGATGATTTTTTTCAAGTGGAAAATTAAATTTATAGCGCATCGATAATTAATCTTTTCAAAACTTCAAACTGAGCTCTGGTCTCCAAGTTTAGAAAAGCAATTTTTCATGATTTTTCCTCTCTCATAATTCATTTTATCAAATAATTTCAAATCCAGAAAAATTATAGTACAAAAAATATAAAACCAAAAATTCTTGTAGGAACGTTTATTTATTTAGTTTGAATAAAATTAACTAACAAATCCACTAATTCACAAAAGATACTTATTCAAAGTTATAGTTTGTTCTCAATCTTTTTGTTTTATTTGAAAAATTATTTACAACATCTAGTATATAGGTGGTAGTGGTAATTCGCAGGAGTGGAACTAGTACATTAATAATAATAAATTTCTACTAATTTATTACATTAGCAATCATGTTATAATTAAAGATACAACAGGTTAAAATTAGAGTGATTGTTGGGGGTTGTATTTCTAATACAGCATAATCAAGAAAAAAGTCAGTGCTTAATTATGTCCCGATTGATATTAGCTGTGTCCTCTATGTATCTTAATGGCATGTACATGAGTTTTACTCAGAAGAAATGTATAAATCGCATTCAAAAATGGCACAACCGTACTCGAAAACAAAGAACATCCTATACTTGGTATTTTAAAAAAAATCTATGATTTTAAGGCTCGTCTCTCACGAAGAAATACGCTTTTAAATAAGTAAGGAAATTTTTCAAATCATTTCCCTACTCAAGTTCTATAAACAACCTGTATACTAAAATTCTAAGAAGACGTAGATACTTTTGTATATAATACAGTAGTATAGATTTACATTAAATCCTGCTTATAGATTTATAAGAAACAACACTTACAAATTTTTAGTAACAAATGCTCATAGGTTGTCTTAAAAATACACTTACACTCTGTGTAAATTCTAGTATTGATAAGATTAACTGTACAGTACATGTTGGTTTGGTGTAAACTATACAAAAATGACATCAAAAAAGGATATGATTTAAAAAACAAAATTTAGTGTTTGCGAGCATGTGGGTGAAGTAAATAAGAGTGTGACTTCACCAGCTTTTATAATAACAAAATTAAATCATAATTTCTAACTTTTACTTTCTAACGAATTTCTTTGAGAAAGACTTGAATCATTTCTGATATTTTTCACTAGTTAATGTTTATCGAAGTATATCCTTGTATGAAACATCAAATATTTTAGCTGTAAGGATACATCATTGGTTCACTTTAAATTGTACAGAAAGGGGAAAATTAAACTAAACATAGGATATTTATAATGAATTAAATTTAGATATCGACAGTGAATTTATGCTAATTGTAACAGATGAAGCCAGACTAAACAAATCAATTGCCAAAATTATTTCTAGAAAAAAAATAAATGTAATACAAAAGTCAAATCTAAAGGACAGTTTTGGATCTATTTTAATTCAAGGCTAAACTATTAGCTATTCTAGAAATTATAAATTCTATTATTAATTCCCAACGAAAAATGAGAAAGAATAATCACTAACTGAAATAACTGAATTTTTTATTTTTTTTAATGAAATTGCTCAAAAATGAAATTACATTACGAACCATAATAAAAATAGAAGATGATATAATAATAGAACAAAAAACTAAAGTCTATATATAAATAAAAGTATGTAACAGATATGCTATCTTTTTAAGTTGATGATGTTTAAGTTTCTAATATCTTAAGTGAAAATAAGACATAAAATATAAAATTAAAATATAAAATTTACTAAAATTGTTATAATAAAAAGTACTAACAAGAACTGAATTATGTGCCTGGATTAAAATTAGCTGTGGCCTCTATGTATCTTAATGACATGTACATGAGTTGTACTCACACTATCAGAAGATACAAGTCGCATTCGAAAATGGTACGAACTTACTCGAAAACAAAGAACATCCTATACTTGGCATATAAGAAATAATTAATTAACAGAGAGAATTAGGGGATTCGAGAAAGTTTATTTAAAAAAATCATTTATGCTTATTTTTATCTAATTAAAAATAATTTTGTGTGCAGTAATTTGAAATTTCATTTTCTTAATTTTCCTTACTTATTCAAAAGTAGTTATTTCCATTCAGCTAAATAAAATAGTTATGATTCTTTGCATTTCCACTAAAGGCGAATTTTACTTTCCAGCAACCGCGTTTTTTTTACAATTAAATATTCAGAACTGTTCAAAAGTAGCTTGTATCACGCAAAATATTATTATATTATGAAATTGTAAACCGTAAATTAAATATAACATGTATCGATTGCTTAACATATGTAATACAGTTGCTTTCCAATTTAAATTTATTAACACTATCTTAATTACGAGGTAATTACTATTTAGATATATATTTATTACCTGAATAACATTTTTTTTTAATTTTAACATTTTTGTAGATCGTTCTGTAAATCTCAAAAGCCTAGGAAATTTAAAACGTTCTCTTTATGCATTGTACAGACAAAATCGAATTTTTATTGAAGAGTTGTTCATAGTGTAGTCCATCTTGAAGTGGAATTCCGACGTAAAATTTTCAAAAACTTAATAATACAAAAAATATATTTCTACGAGTATAATAAAATTTTACCTAACTTGACAAATTACACGTGTCATAAATTTACTAAAATAACTAATTTCTTGAATACAAGTTTGTAGAATAAAAAATTAACTATTTTAAATAAAAATGTATGTAGTACAATGATATGAAATGGAGAAAATTTTGGAACTGGATAGAACCCTGAACATTTTTATTTGTAGCTAATATAAGTGAATTCTAACTTTAAAACAATTAAAAAATATCCTGAGTAAATTTATTTCTCGATTTATTAGGACATATTATAAATTGCTAAATTTTACATAATGATAACATGTGTGGAAGTGAATTTATCTACTTAAATAAGCGGGTTATAAAATAGATTCATCTATAATTCTATCCAGATTCCTGCTTTTACGTATTAGAAATACTTCCGCAAATAGATTGCTAATAATATAAATCTTACTTTAGGTTAATATCTATTTGAATCTTGTATTGTTAACATAATAATTGGATGGCAGAACCCATTATGCAGTTTCAGTTATTAGTTGAAACAAACCAGCGCGCAATAAAATGAAAGACAATCAGGTGGTTGCTGGGACTATTCTCCTTCATTGTCTAGATGCTGCCTCTGCTACTGGACCCATGTCCGCCTGGTCAGTTGTCCCGGCCTTGGACGTCCTCGGACCAACTAGTTGTCTGCCTTGTTTCTCGACTCCTTCATTCCACCTAATTTTGATGTGTCACAGTGTTAAATGACCAGTCTAGCATCGGTAAAAGAAACTGGTTGTTCACAATAAAACAACTATGTTAATCCAATATTTACTTCTAATAAAAACAGGAAAAAATTATGTTAAACAAATCCATGAGACTAAATAAAACAATAAAGATTATATTGCATTCGCATAATCAGAAATAGAAATATTCATTATTGGGTTTATCCGTCGTTCGTAATTTAACTTATACTAGATATGCTCAAAGGAGCACTCACTGACGAATACATGAAGACAACCTCGCTCGTGCAATTATTTCACATCGCTTTCTGAAAATATTATGGAGCTACAAGAATAAGGATGGAATTAATTAATTTATAGTGTATATATGTTGTAGTATTAAGTATTGTGTTAAGGTATTTCATTTTGTTTTGCTGAGTTTATTCGTTACAAAAATTAGTTAATTATTTAAAACCAACATTCAGATATATATTTTTACCGGGGGTGATATTTAGTGTACAGACATTTATACTGAATATCTGAGAGATATTTGGAGACAGAAAAAAAATGGGGTTCTACACACTTAAAAAATTTACATTACGGTTTATTTAAAATTTTTGTCCGCCACCTTAGATCCACCATATTGAATCAAACTTAATTTTGTTAAATAGGAAAGTGGATATATGACACGTAATGACGATTTTAAATTTTACAAGAAAAACATTGGTGGAACCCGTTTTTCTGTTAATGCCTTCATTATCGAGTTAAAAGCATTCAAAGTGGCAACGGAAAAATTGTTTTAACAATAAAACCAGGTAAAACACGCTGCGTAAACAATTTTATTGCATTTTACATTCATAATGCATACAATAATGAACTTTAAACAGTTCTAAAATAGTGTTAATAATAAACAATGACTAATAATTTTCAACACAGCAACAAATTAAATGGTTATTTCAACTGATACTATTTTATAAATAAAAATTAACTTCCAGTGTTAATATCAGCTGATATTTGTTACTTATCGCAAAGGAAACAAATCAGCTGAAAATAGTTACTTAAAAAATATATTACAAATTTAGTTGAGTAAATCAGCTGTTAATTTACAACAATGCAGTTTCTATTACGTTGTAACAGTGCAAGTTATTATCTTCTCATTTCACATTTTTATTTCAAAATATTTGTAATGGTAAAATTTAATTATATTTAACTAATATAATTTAAGTTGTGGCCTATTGGTTCAAATTTGTTTTCTCGTAAAAGTTTTATTACTAGTTTCAACGTTTGTTTATTTATTTTTAACTAATATTAAATTTTCAAATAACAATGTCTTCTTTGCAAAAATTAGACATAGACGCAAAGTTTGAATTTAATAATATTTACTGATGAAGCGATTTTTATGTTAAAAGACCATGTGAACAAGCAAAACTGTCGATATTGAAGCGATAATAATCCCAGATGGATATTGGAAGCACGTTCACACAAGCGTCAGAAAGTGAAGGTTTGTACGGGAATCGTTGGTCATTTTAATGTAGGCCATTTTATTTTAGATGACAAACTTACTGTTCCATTCCACGTAGAGCCGTCAGGTTCTGCGATCTAGTGGGTGCTAACGCTCACCGAAATGTTCCTCTCATACTAGCATTCGGCGCTCGAATATGATCCAAGGCGGTCAGGTCATACTCTTAGTCCGGATGGACTCCGTTCTTTGTTCGGATGAACGTTAGCTTTAATGGTTTATTTAATTTTGTATTTTTTTTATTTTATATGTCAAATTACGCGTTATGTTACAATTCATTTCATTAACTGTCAAGACGACAATTCATTAAACCATTATTCAACAAGCAACAAGGCGTTGTCTTCATTCATCACCTATTAACATACAGTCCAACCTCGCTCTAAAATTTACCACTTACAGAAGATGCTTACTGAAACTTGATAGCCAATAGGATCATACCAAATATCCGGGAAAATGTTGGGCGAGAATTAAATAATAACGTTTGGTTTCAGCAAAATTGGACATCATCTCATTATTATCTATGGGTATAGCAAATTATAAATGATCGATTTCCAAACCGCTGGATGGATCGTAGAAGAACCATAGAATGGCCGCCAGGCCACCATAATCCATATTATTACTTCTTTGTACAAAGTAAAGGAAGTATTGTGATTGCGAAACATTCCAGTTTTCATATTTCAACGGAAATATCCATTTTGACATTCCTAACTCCATTTTGACTAGTACCAGCGTGTCGTCTGTGCGTACGTATGTATGTGCATATGTATCTCCCATAACTCAAACACGATTAGCCGTAGAATGTTGAAATTTTGAATTTAGCACTGTTGTAACATTTAGTTGCCCACCTCCCTTTTTGATTGTAATCGAAATTAAAATTTTGATCAATGAAATATTTGGATTTTAAAGAGAAGGCAGATCGGTTCGAATCAGACTCCTTTTGTTTTTTTATTTTTTTAACTTCTCTTTTTTAATTTAAATTTATTAATAAAGTTATTAATAATTATTACCCCGTGATTGTAAAAAAAAGTTTTACAATAAATTATTATTATATAATAATAAAAAAAAATATGAAAAAATCAGAAGTTATTAGTGAAATAACATTTTATGTACTTTTAAAAATGTATATATGTAATTTAATAGGCATTACATATGTGTATATGTATATGTTTGGTGAAACATCTGATTATTTGATATTAATTGAAAATTATAATTTAGAATCGCATTGTTTTGGGATTTTCTAATTTAAATTCTGTTTAATATTATTTAATTACTTTGGAATTTCTGGTTTTATTTTATCTACATTAAAGTTAACTATACAGTGACTGAAAAATAGAACCTCACAAGAACAACATACACACTGAGGCTTGCATGCCCGGTTTCTAATAAATTGCAAAAAATTCTTACCTTTTAGTTCGTTACACCTCTGATATTATCGGAAAATATTCTCCCGAAGCCGGAGTTGATCCTCATTTCGTTTGTTTTTTATTGCCAGTCATTTAACCGCTCTTTGGTTTGATATAATTATTCTGATCTTAATTTGGGTAAACCTTCTCTAATTTTCTCTCTCTTTATATTCATCATCCTCTCTTAATCTTTTTATTCTTCCTTGGTCTTAACGTTTTCTTCCTCTTTATATTTATCATCTTCTTTTAATCCTTTTTATTCTTTCTTTCGTTTTAACATTTTCTTCCTCTTCATATTCATCTTGTCGTTTTTTTGGAACATATTTCTTCATGTTATCTTTCTTTTTCCTGAATGATTGTTTCTTTTTCATATTTTATTACTCACCAAATAATCCAGTAGTAAAAACTGAATATTTTACACCGTAAGATCGAAATTAGCATTTGTAATCAGTACACAGGAGTTCACTAAAAGGAATAGTTTAATTATTACTAATTATTAACTTTTATTTATACGACACACTAGAAATCTAAAACTTTTGTTAATCAGCAACTTAAGAATATACTAGTAATACTAATCTAGTAATACGAATAATAAAGGGGCTTTTACTGTATCCTAATATTTCATGTAAGATTGTTGAATTAATATAATTGACTAAACATTTGATGTTAATAAAAACGATTATTTCAGCAACTCCTTTACTGTCTACTTTATTAAAGATTTGGGGGATAGTATCTCACTTTCAAATTAAATAAGTTTAAATGAAGTGCAGCAAAAACATGTGTATGAAATTTAATAGACCTGCAAGGAAGTCATGTGGTCCCACATTAGATTTTTTAACTATGTAGAACTCCACTTTCTTTCTGATCCAAATAAAGCTGTTAACATACCTAAAAAGATTACCCGGTGTAATAAAAAAGATGAATGATATTTCAGAAAATGCTAGATTAGAGCAAAATATTTATAATCCCACCAAAAAGAAAAAAATAATATCGTAAATTTAGGAAAGGAAATTTTACAATCTAGGAATATGAATAAGTGTTTTCCAGTTATTAAATACCACGTGTTAAAAAGTATTTAACATAATTTCAAAAAAAGAAATTAATAAAAAATAATTTGATATTTGATATAAATGTATTACACAAAATGGTATTTTGATTGTGAAGAATTACTATATATTCATATAAAACGATTCCTTACACGGTATATTTATAACTTCACTGATGTAACTCCGTTTCTCAATCAAATCACTTGAAATAATGTCAGGTTATGCACTGAAGACAAGAAATGTAGTAAAACACATATAGTAGTTTAAAACTAACATTAACCATCTAATTAACATTCGTCAATGTAGTGTAAAATTTAAACACAAATTAATCAGAAATTCCATTTTACGGCGAGGAAAGCGCGTCATGTGTCTAATCTATCCAGAAAAAAATAGTTCTCATCACTGATACCTGAGATCAAAATTTCACTTTATGAATCCCTACTTAGTCTTAAAGGTTGGAGGTTTATTATTATATCTAAGGGAATATACGATAGACATTAAATAATTAAAGAGACTCAATAATTAAAGAAAATTAATGTAGAAAAAATTTATGTATTTTTAGAAAATGAGACATTTACTACTTCTCAACATAATCCCCACCAATATTAATTAATATACTTGTCCCAATGATGAACTAGGTTTTTTATACGTGATGCAAAGAAGTCTATAATTTGTTGTTTGAGCCACTTTCCTACAATTTCTTTGACCTCGTCGTTGTTACTGAACTTTTTTTCATGAAATGCCTCCTTGAGTGGACCAAAAAAATGAAAATCCGAGGGAGCCAAATCTGGACTGTAGGGAGGATGTAGTAGTATCTCCCAGTCCAATTTTCCAATTTCTTGGGTTAGCTGAGCGGTGTGAGGGCAAGCATTGTGTAGTAATATCACGCCTTTTCTTTGAGATCCGTGACGTTTTTCTCTCATTGCCTGTTTACCTTTTCCATCAGCATGTCTGAATAAATGTTTATTATAATAAACAGTGTATTCAGACACAATTTTCATTTGGAAAATCAACGTATACGTTGATTTTCCAAATAATCACAAAACACAACACCTTGGTCATCCCAAAAGACGGTCGACATGATTTTTCCCGCCGATGCTTGCGTTCAGAATTTCTTTTGGATAGGTGAGCTGGGTGCTTCCATTTCATGCTTTGCCTTTTGTACTCTGATTCAAAATGGTGAATCCAAGTTTCATCACACGTTAAAATCTTGTTTATAAAGGGTTCATCTTCCCTTTCACAGCGTTCTTTCATGTCTATACATACTTTGTTTTTATAGCGTTCTTTCAAGTTGTACACCTGTGTATACACAGTTTGTACACACCTTGTGTTGTTGCGTTAATTCTTTCGGGACCCACCTTGCACCTGTTTTGCTGTACTTGAACGTGTTACTGATAACGTTATGAGCTGCGCCAACACTTACTGTAACTGTTTTTTCTGTATATTTCAACGGTAATATGTCAGTTTTCACGAATAATGTGCGGGTTTCAAGCGAAGAAGTTGACAGTTCAACTGGCCGACCAGAATGTTGCTCGTCAGTCACTGAGGTTCGACCGTTTTTGAACTGCACTACCCACTTATAAAATTTCCGCAGTTCATACAACTTTCACCATACTGTAAAATCATTCAAGAAAAGATTTTACCCAAAAGATTTTCAGAAAGCAAAAAACGGATCACTGAACGTTATTCAACTAATGTGGAAACTTCAAGCGGACATGCTGTCGTTAAATGCAATATTGAGGTTATCAATAAAACAATTTTTATCTGTAAGCTGTTCTCAGCTCATTCCAGTCATGCCAACCTAAAGTCATGAAAGTGCAAAATTCCTCCTACAAATTGTTTCTTTTCTACTTCAATTTGTCTCTTTAATTACTGAATATCCCCCGTACATCTTTAATAATAAATGTTTCCGATAGCATTAAGTTACTGGTGGATTTAAGAAATACCAGAAGAGCATCTAATTTCCGTTAATAAAAAATACAATTTTCATATGGTACTATTAAAATGACAAAACTTTACTGCTGTACGTAATTATCGGTCTACAGTTAAGTAATTCATTTTACACTATATTACTGAGTAAATAAACAAGCTATTATTTTTAATAGCGCTTGCTCATTATTTAATCACATCTAGGTCTTGAAAACTAGAATGTTTGTTTATTTCTCCCTTAAACGAAGTTTTAAATATTTTTAATGAGGGGCTTAAATTTTTCTGATATGAACCATATTTTCAATAGGAATTTTTTTCTATTCTAGAAGGTTAAAGTTTAAAAAACGTGATTATTTTGAATATAATTTAAACGGGAAATATATCATTTAGTAATATTTATGTTTTATCTCATTTTTTTTTAATAAAGTTCATATTTTTAAATTTTCCTTATCTAGTCCGAGTGAGCAAGAATCGAAATGCTATTTAATTTAGGATAACTATAGAAATGGTTTAGCTATGATGGGCATAATTTTTAAAAGGCGATTTTACGAAAATGAAGGTCCCGGTAAGAATCGAGAATTAATAGAAACATTACTAATTAAAAAGGTATGTAATTAGAAACCAAATTCTCTGAAGAATTAATTTGGTAAAAATTCCCTAATAATAAATATCTGTTAAATAGATTCATATTACTACTGCCAACCATAATAGGTAATTATGATATTTTGTTAATCTAAGAAAGTTAATTTATAAGGAAGGGTCACCCTCTTCACCAGTCTTTTCTGTATATCCTTTCTTCAATATTTTTGTCATATTTTAAACGAGTACCTTAGTAGCGCATAGAGATAACTAAATAATAGAATATGCAAGCCTTTTTTGTAATTTGTGCTTTTATGAAATAGAATAAATTTAATAAATAGATTATTTAGGTAATTCACATTAAAGTATATTTTAAATATTGCTTTAAGCAATTTTAATAATTATCTTATTAAAATTAAAATTTCTGACCTCATCGGTGGAGTCGTAGTGTCTCTGCTTATCATCCGGAAAGTAGTGGTTTCAAATCCCTGTCAGGCTCGGCATTTTCAGTTACGTATCCGTTGTTATCTGAAAATAAAAAAACAGTAATATCATATTATACGTAATAAACGAAGAAAATATGTATTGATTACTATACTAAGAAAAATATTTTTTGAATAATTGTATTATTGTTCCACAGAGTACAATTTTTTCTTTGTTTTGACACCAATTTTCCTAGTTTTTGTTAGATTAGGCGAGATTTTTACGGCTAGATTTCTTTCCTGACCTAAATTTTAGAAGGAATGAAGTACGTAAATCTTTGGCTCTTCACAAAAAAGACAACCTTGACCGGGTTTCAAACCCGAAAACTCGCTGATGGAAGAAAAAGACGCTATCACTCTAGAATACTAACCTTTTTTCATTTTTCTGATTGTTGTAACAGTATGAAAGTGAATAGCTTGAAAATAAATAGCTAAAAAAGCTTTCAAGGCACGGGTAATAATTACATAATTGAAATAACACAGTTACACAATTTATATGAAAAAACATGGTGCTTTACTACTACAGTGTTTAAAAATAAACACTGTGCTTTATTATTCTTTTTTTTACAATTGCGGTAAAGATTATCCCAAAATCATCTAATAAAAAGAAAATCAGAGTTTATTACTTGAAATTTTTAACAAAATCTACAGATTACAAAGTTAATACAGTACTGAATAAATGGTTGTCATTTACTCTCAACACTGATTCACTACTTGCGACTTAACGGATGAAAGAAATTTTTTATTAATGGTATCATTCAACTTTGTATTCTTGTTACATTTTTTTCTATTCCTAATGTGTACGTTCAACTTGTAAACAATAACCAATCCTATGGCCCAATAACATGAGAACGAATAAATATAACATGTAAATTAAGTGTAGTCATGTACAGACTCAGGCCGACCATTTCTGAGACGTGTGGTTAATTGAACCCTAACCACCAAAATATACTGGTATCCGTGAAATATATAATCATATTTGTTTAATTATGGAAGTTTTTTTTGTACAATTAGAGAAAATCCAGAAACATGGGTTAGTGTTTTACAGCATTCTTTAGTAGTACTGGTAATAAAATCATATTTAAATATAAACAGCTGATATTACTTTAAAAAATGTAATTTATTAATGTAATGGATTTCCACAAAATCCACAGAAAATAACAATGTAATGGACACTGTTATTTTGTTAAAATAAGTTCATGATTCAAATGGTATTATTGCAGGGAAAAATTATTATTACCGATCGCCAAGGCTTGACAGAATCGTCCGGGCCTTTTATCCGGTGGGTCCCAATTCGATTCCCGATTAGGCATGGCATTTTTTTTATGGAAATGGAATTCCATTTTCATATTCCCTTATACAAGCTTTAAGAGCTTCTGTGGTGAATTAATGAATTAATTTACCATTACTAAAAATATAAATTCACTTGCCGGTCGTTCCGTTGTAATCAAAGGTTAGGAACAACTGAACATTTTTCATAGCCTGATATTTATAAAATACCAAGCATGTTGTTTTACAAGATTTATTGTTACTTTCGTAATTTTGCACGATCATATAAGTTCGCAAGGAATTTATAACGAAATAAGTACATAACGTATTAATGTATAATTAAACATAATCCAGTAAATAAACACCGGGTGTAGTAAAAAAAAAAAAAAAAAACAAGTGACAAATTCAAGGTCATGTGTTATTTATTCTCTCTACCAAAACAATTACGATTTAGAAATTCCATTGAAAAATCTTCAAACAAATTTACTTCCGGGAGAAAATCGCACTCACAAAATGACACTGCTCCTTATGCTTACGCACATATCTTCGTTCTTAAACCTAGATGGTTTTTTGATACACAGTGACCAAATATATTTCACATAACACACTCTGATCCAGTTAAACGCAAATTTAACTGAATTTGATGTTTTTTAACTTACAGTACCTGTTTAAAAGGCAATCATTCAATATTGAGACTGGGCTTTGATACTACGTTTTGATAATTTACACAATTATAGTTTGGCAATTTACGATTTGTTTTTGAATGATTTATATGTTGTGTTTTTTTTATATACCACCATTCTTGAGATATTTAGTTACGTTTACTGGAAATATCACATTTTTTTCCTTCAAAAGATTTTGGTTTGACTTGCATATTTCATGTCATATACGGAAAAAAGTAATTAATCTAATATTTTATGAAAATATGTGACCTACTAATATTGTTAGAAGCAATTAGAGTCTAATAAACAAATAATTATATTACTTTTTAAATAAAATTTATCATAACTTTTTTTTGGATTTTTCAACATAAAAGATACTGGTCCTTTAAACAATTTGAATATTTTGACTAGACGCTGTTGGAAGGCTGTTCAAATTTTCTCAATAAATTCTCGTGATTTTTCCAAATCTGTTTCATTCTTCTTCGTATTAAAACAAAATTTGTAGTTTTATAATTCATTTCATAATAGTTGGTCTTAACAAAACTTGAAATGTATGATAAATAAAATGTATGTATCATAAGTTTCATATGAAGAAGGAAAATTGCAAACTAATTTTATGAAGAAAGTACAAGTATATGAAATTCCGTAATCCGAGCAGAGGATCATCGAGTTGGTTGCTGAAGTTGTTCCTACCTTCCTCGGTTAGATTTATCAGTGTAAGAGAATATATTGAGGAAGGGGAGTAAACCTATAGAAATATCCGTTCGTTAATGTGTAGAATAAGTTATTGTAACTATTTCCGAAGAAAATAGAAACACAAAATCTTTATTCAGCTACACAAATTGCCTCATCAAATATATAGTGATAACATATTAGTTTTATAGTATGTTAATTAAAACATAAAATAATCTTATTGAGTTTAGTTTTAATATTTTATTTCAGTTACAATGTAATTATATTAAACATAATTACAGCAGGCCTAGCAAACAGTACATAGCAAAACTGTCGTTATAAGGTTATATTTTAACCATATATAGCTATCTGTACGTATTTACTTTTAATATTTTTATATGTAGCTCTCTTACTGTTTTTTAAAAGAATGAAAATTAGGTTGACAGAGCTGGATTCTACGGTTATGTATAAAGCAAGTAAGATATTCGCGCGCGCGCCTCTCTCTCTATGTATATATATATATATGTGTGTGTGTGTTTGTATGTGTGTGTGTGTGTGTGTGTGTGTGTGTGTGTGTGTTTTTCAAATAGTACATAATTTGAGGTTAGATAGTGTTTACATATTTCTACCCAACAGTAAATAATTTTTAACTGTTTTTGGTGTACTTAATTCTTTTTTTTATACTGTTTAGTAATTCTGTTAGTGATTTTTTTTTAATATATTTTATTTACATTTACCTCTTTAATAAAATGCATAATTATTGAAAGCTAGCTAAATATGTTTGTTGAAAACTGCCATCAGTGATATTTAAAACATTCAGAAGAATCTGATGAGGGAGTGGACGTGCTCACTCGACTTGCTTAGATCTTCTTTGTTAGAAAGAGATCTAAAGAACGGGTGGTGAGGAGAGGAAATCGACTGGCGGCGGGAGCGACGGTCCTGGAGTTGACTGTACCTGTGTGTATCAGAACAAGTTTTTTTGTAAAAACAAATGAGTTTGAATAATGATGCTCGGGTTCTATGGTAATGCCGTGACCCGGACAGATGAAGACGTAAGCCGACCGGTCTCATTGCGTCCCGAGAAGACAAATAATAATCTAGTTCTGAAGATTCTTTTATTTATAAATATGATCTAACATTAAACTTCCAAACAGTAATTGTAAGTAATCCTCTGCTATACATTTCGGTTCTAATCGGTTAAACCATGATATAGTTTGTTTCTTCTCTTTTCTACTTATTATTTTTTTTTTTTATTTCCTGTTGGCATTCCAAGTTCTCTTTCAACGCGACCCACTCACGCATCCTACACATTCGTCTACTCGACAACCAACTCTAAGTTAGCTTTTGTACAAAAAATGTACTTAATTGTATAGTACGATATATGCTTAGGATACTCTCATTATAATCTATTAATAAAATAGAAAATCATTATTCCTTACGAAAAAAGAATATAACTCGCTTAATATATTCTAAAACTATCCACCACTCCGATAGAACTTACCTTAAACTGTTCAGATAAAAGTTGTAAAGATAAATGATTCAAGTGTCTTACACAGTATTAATCGAATAAGTTGAAGTCTAAATTTTATGGATTCAAAAATTTTATTAGTGGGTTATTTACATCTTTGTCTCTAATAATAAATACTATCTTTTCCAGCGAGTATAAAAATTAACCCTAATAAATAACGGCATCGATGTACAGGAAAATCAGTCTTTATAATAAAGATACAAACGTTTCTGAAAAAGAAAACCGTTGATTAACTTAATATCAGAAAGGTATGCAGCAATTCAATATTCATAATATGCAACATATTCAACATCTACTTCCTGTACCATAGTAATTCCCTCTTCTTACTAAAGGCTTCCTTTACCGTTGCTATCATTCCTTTTATTTTCATTGAACTCTTCTAGTCCTCTACCACCATAACAACCAAATATCTGTAGGGTTTTACTTTTCCCTTATTTCTCTACTTGTCCTTACCCCTGAATCTTTTTATTCTTTATTTTCACTACTTTAGTTTTTGTTACATTTATTTTCATTCTTTATTCTTTCACCCCTTTCTACAGTAGTGTTAACAATCTTTGAAGGCCTGCTGTATCTTGGTGGGACGAAGACTGCAGGCTTTCACTAAGGGATCGTCGCAGGACGTTACGAAATTCCATTCAAAGTGCTATGACTGAATTGTTCTGCGCCTTCCGCAATGCGAGGGCTGTTTGCCATCGAGTGTTTTGGTGTGCTAGGCGGAAGTCATGGCTGAATTATGTCGATACCATTTCTCGGACAACACCATAACCAGTTGTGTGGAAAGAAGTTCGGGCCATATGTGGATCACGACATTCTCCACGACCGATTGGACTGGAAAGTAATGTGTTCCATAACCGTGTTCCTCGTAACAACGGCTATGGATGTGGTAAATACGTTTGGAAATGTGTTTATGGCAGTTTCACTTACATCATAAGGTTTTCGTGAGATTATCAAACATAAGTTGCAGATAAAGAGTGTGCCATTTGTTATCGGATATTTGCAAAATGAATTAAAAATTTCTATTTCGTTTGATGAGCTAAGATATGCCTTAAATAATTTCCTTGACACTTCCGCTGGAAACAATAATATATCAGTCTTAGTATGTTAACTCTCCTCTCAGATACTGCATTAGGACATCTTTTTTTTGCATTTTAATATTATACTTAACGTTTTCTTACTAGGTTTTTTACCAGATTCTTGGTCAGTAACACTGAACCAAGTCCACAGATTTCCCGGACTGAAACCTAGTAAAGATAAATCATACTTCAAAGTTGTCGTCCTGTCTCCTTCACTAATACCCTGTGTAAGGTGATGGAGTGCATGTAAAACCGTCATCTAGTGTGATACCTTGAGATAAACGCTCTAGTATCCCCGAACAATGGGGTTTCCGCCAAGGTTAATCGTCTATCGATCATGTAAATATCTCTTGAACTGTCATTCAAATGGGGCTTCCAACTTCGGCAACAACTCGTTGCTGTATTTTTCGATATACAAAACGCGTATGACACCGCTTGGAAGAAAGAAATCCTAAATACACTGCACGAATGGAATACAAAAGGGAATCGCCTTGGATTCGTCAGGGCTTTCATCAATAATCGGTCCTTTCGAGTACAAGGTGAAACGACGATATTTCACGCTAGAAAACGAAATACCAAAGGGAAGTATCCTAAGTGTTACCTTGTTTTCCGTAGCCATAAATAGTATAACAAACTGTGTGCTAAATCCCGTTTTGTGTTCTTTACTTGTAGATGATTTTTCTAATTTCATAGCACGTAGAAGATACTGGGGTCACGGCCCAGGCTATTGCAGATGACTGTCTCCTGTTAGTTCATGGTAACTCACGACCGCAGCTAGAAGACCGAGTTCAGGCGAATATTTGAACCGAAGAGGACTACATGGACATTCAAAATTTAAGGATTTCTGGGCCCAGCACGAAGGTTATGCTTCTTAAGGACGCAGACAAATTATCATACAGTCGTAACCCCTGTAAAGGTTAAGTGTAAAGGTTATGTTATCAGCCTAGTTCGAGTTCAAAAGTACTTAGGTGTTTCGTTTGATGAGAAGTTGCTGTTAACAATCGAATTAGGCAAGTAGCGGCGGACGCCGACTCTGTGATTTACAAGTTTAAAAGGATGCTCGAAAGGATTAAGGACTGTTGGAACGTCATTTGTACATGGTGCACCGAGGTGTCTTCGAAAATATGACCTCTTACGCGGCGTCCATTTGGGCGCAAAGGTTGGAAAGTAATCGAACACTTATTCAAAATTCAAGGAGAGCCCAGCGCAGAGCCTTAATTGTATGCACTGGTGTTTTTAAAACAACCTCCTACGAGGCTACCACTGTATTGAGAAAGGCTCTCCCAATCGATTTAGTGGTGAAAGTTCGGGCGGCCATCTAGAAATTGCGAAGAGGCAGGGATGCCGAGGTATTTGGGATGTGGTTTCAAGCCGGGCCTGTAACGGAGCAAACGGTAAGTTCCGATTCCATATTTAGCTCCGGTACCGGTTCTATATTTCGAACAGTTTTCATCTGCCGCCTGCGGGAGAGGCTTCAAAGACTCGCGATGGAAGCATGGCAGAAAGAATGGCACGCCAGAACTAAGGGAAGGTCCCTGTATAGATTTATACAGGATCTGTGGAGATGGTATGGCTCACCTTTTTTGTAAGGGCAATGGGGGCCCGAGTGCTCTCCAACCAAGTAAATTTAAACCAATATTTGTTTCAGTTCTGCCTGGCAGCTGATTAGCTGTGCGTCTGCGGGGAGGTCCAGTCGAACAAACACATGATGTTCGACTGCCCAACTCTTCGGGGAAGGGGACCAGAACTTAGGTCATTCTGAAACTTAGAGGTCAAGGGGAAAATTGGCCACTCACTAGCGGCGAGTCAATGTGGCAAGAGCCGTATTGTCGGACCGTGTGGGCGTTCCTTGATGCGGTTGTTTTGTTCAACCGACATCAGTAGTTTACCTAAGGGAAAGACTTCTACCGTGCTGCTGTAGGAAAATAACTGGAAGATATGGCTGGCTGCCAGCCAGATTAAAGCTCCAAGCGTTTTAATGGTGGACAGGTACTTGCTGGCATTCAGTGTCCTAGGCGTGGCAGCGAATTGCTCTCTTTGAAAAGATGAATTAATTATTGATAGTCATATATATTTTAATAGTTAAAGGGGTGCGCCTATCCATTTTAGTGATATATGACATATAGGCGGTGAGACACGCAAGCGATTGGTGTACGGTACCCCGGGAAAAACGAAATGCATATAATTTTCACGCTTGAGGAAATATGTTGACGGTCGATAATTTTTAAATGGTAAACCTGTTGAAGAATGGACTTGGATTAAATTTCTTCGAATGTGGTTTGACCAATAACTAACGTGTGTAATATATATATGTGCGTAAAATATCTAAAAATGCTAGACATGCTAAGAGTTCAACTCAGTACTGTTGGGGAGCTAATAGTGTAGTATGTTGTACTTCTGCCGATCTCTGGTCCAATCCCGCTTAAATTGTGGCTGCGTGTCTTATTCGTCGGCCACTGCTCTGAAGATGCTCAATGCAGTCCACCATTCACGTATTCGACTGGTTTTAGATGTATTTTGTGGAAGCCCTGTAGTAATTCTACTGGTGGACAGTGGTGAGCCATCTCTTTGGAACAGACCGAACCAAATAATCTGTTCCTATGTAGCTCGCATTAAAGCAAACACTCTCTTTTCCTGTTCATCCTCCGGAAACACAGAGATATTATTTCAGCGAATGAATGAATCTAAATGAAGTGTAGTTGTGTACAGTCTCAGGCAGACCATTCCTGTGATGCGGTTTATTTGAACCCAACCACCAAAGAACACCGGTATCCACGATCTAGCATTCAAATCCATATAAAGTTCCTGCCTTTACTAGGAATTAAACCTAGTGAAGCACAACCTCGCATTAAAGCACATCCTAACCCCCGTAGGAGAAGAAAGCCTCGGCCAGCCCCTCCGTTCCTAGCTATTATGGGCTTTGCCGGAGGTCATCTTCGAAGCGATGGCTCTTGACATATTCCAGTTCGCTTTGCCCAGGATGCTACCGATAGGAATGCCACGAGTGACTTTCCCATCACTATTTAATGAACTCAAAATAAAGCACATCTTACCAAGTTTTAAGTAAGACTGAAAGGACTCAACCAAACAGAGAAACTGAATTACCTACAAGTAGAAGATAAAAGTGCTTTCAAGACAACACAAAACATAAAAATATTACACAGTAATACAGTAACACAGTAATATTGGATCAAAACAAAGAACAAAACTAACCCTAGGATTTGAAAATTCGATCTCGAAATCAGCTGTTTTGCGAAATTTTTCAGCACCTAAACAAACTCAACTACCCTATTTCGCGTTGCGTGTTGAACTCCTTGCATTAAAGCACATCCTAACCCCCGTATGGGAAGATCCCGCCTTGTGACGATTCCAGTTGCCACACAACCTCCCCACGTTCATAACACTGATGGGCTATAAAGGTATCTTCTGCCCTGAAACTTTTTATATCTCACAACATTAAGCCAGGTCTCGTTGGGATGTCTCCGACGTAAATGCCTCGGCAGACATTTGCATCAGTAAATTAATGTCTTAGACTTTGCCTTCGCTGTAGCCTTCTTTCTGACAACTAGACTGTTCTATTTTGTTATCCTCCGAACTAGCTAACCAAGGAAATTTAACAAATAACACACCGCAAAAAATGTGTTCAGAACTACGAAATGTTTCCTAGTTCCCTCAATGAACTCAACTTTATACTTCATACCACTGACTTGCTTATAATTATTGACTCCAGTCTGATCTACCAGGAAGAGGAGGACAGGCCTTCTACTCCGACTCAGCTCCATCACAAAGTCCCACATGACATTTATATTCACGTATACTACCACCGTCGAGATGGCGTTACACCTGACGACTGCATGGGAATCCATGCCCTCGGCTGTGCAGTCACCATGCCGCCGAAAGCGATGCTTGCTCATTCTATTAACTGCCCTCATCAGAACGACAATACACCTCACGGCTGAATGGCTAACGATACCCTAGGCACTGCAGTCGTCGTTTCGCCGACAGCAAATATTAAAATAATAATCACCTTACTTACTCTGACTAACAGTGGTTCGATGCAACACGCCTACGTCCGGCCGACCAACTGTCCACGCGGTCCCTAGCCACCCGGGGTGCTACTCTACTTATACCCCCTCAGTCTTTCTGCTCAGTGCGAGGAATCGGAGGAAGCCAGCCACTATATTCCATTCCCTGCTAGTCTTACAGTTGACCCTGAAATCAACAGGGGAATTTTCTCTCTCGAGCTCCCTAACAACTCCGATACGTTCAGCCTCGTACCGCAGATTTCCCTGTTCTTGTACAAAAGAACGCCAAAAATCACGATTGGTAGACTTAATGTTATGAAAATACTCGGTCATTTTCCGACAACTGCCCACATGATCAGAATCAACATCACGTTGTGCGGCTATCCTGAGCCGGTCCACAGTCCACTTCATCGCGGTCCACCATCCAGTTACACCCTTTCAACCCGTACCTCTGGGAATCGCCTCCCGCCTGTGAAGGCGGGAGGATTGGTCTCCCTGGTCTCCCTTGGTCTCCCTTGGTCTCCCTTGGTCTCCCTTGGTCTCCCTTGGTCTCCCTTGGTCTCCCTTGGTCTCCCTTGGTCTCCCCTTGGGTCTCCCTTGGTACGACCCTGCTGAACAGGGTCGTACCCCCTATAGATATCGCACAGCTCACCTATCAAGTCTAAAACTATTAATCACTCGCGCAATCACCGACTACAGATCAGTTCTGAATCTTACCAGAGATATCCTTACCAATGGTAACATCGGTTTTGGTAACTAGGAAGGCCCTCCACACCGGCGACCGCGCCGGCAAGGTTGGCAATTCGCCGGCTACGTTAAAAACACCAAATGATGCTACACGATGAAATAAATCAATTATTATCATTATTCAATCAATTCGCCGCCAACACCCGTGATCCCACTGTGCCCAAAAGGCGATTTTGCATTCCCAACAACACCTAAACGAATAGGACGACCTGCAACCAGCCTGAAAATTCTAACCCATCTTTCCAAATGCTGTTCAGTAAGATCCCGTACTGAAAATACGAACTAACGACAACAAGGTCCAAACCATCCACGCTAAGCTTGACAACGACGTGATGAGTGTCAGAGACCTGCCGTATGAAGACACTGTCGAAAGACTTCCTGGACAGTACGGCGGATTTACTGACACCAACGAAAAATTTCCTCCAGCCTGGGAAACCTGGTAATCACCTTGACCACGTACGCGTGTTGTAGAAAGACAACATCGAGGCTCCGCTCTACGACATCTTCACCTAACTCAACCTGGACTAGATAGGCACTCTGGGCACTAAGTTGACCGAACCTAACTATCAAGAGAGTTGATATAAATTTCAACTGCTCTATTGTAACAACCGCACTCCTAGCTGTTCACGCCGTGAATAGCAAGGAGTGAATCATGCGCAACCTCTTACAGTTGACGCAAGTCGGATCCTCCTTTTTCTGCGTACAGTAATCACTGTACTGTAGCCTTACACTTACACTAAAGCCTGGAAGTCCTTCTTCAGGTCAGTACTTGTTCTTGATGAAGCGTAAGGCTTCTTAACGAACGTTACTATGGTTTCCTTGTTCTGACTTGCTTCCCGCTTACCACGTACTACCTCCACATAGCGCTTGGGCTGTGCTGGTGCTGGAATCGTTTTCTGAATTATTTCCATCTCAATACTCTTCAAAGTCTCATACTCTTCTGACACAGCAGAAAGGGCTTCCTTAATTCTCGCCAAAAGAGGAAGAATCGTACTTCCTCGCAACTGAGCACATGCTGCTGGGGAGCTCCAAGAATTCGATGAGGTAGTCCAGGTCTCCCTCGGCTGCCTTGACCAGTGGAGCAGAACTGCCAGATCTCCCCATCGCTTTTTTGAACACCCCTACTACATGATTTGATTTGTCCCGGGTGGGTAACCCAGGATCCATATCCGAGGCCTACTCCTCCGAAGAGGTCGAAGGAACAGGCTCTGGCTTTCTTATCCGCCTAGTCTTCTTTACTTCGGTGAACTCTGACACGGTCGGAGATTCCATAGCCTGTGCTGATATTAACGCGACACTGCTGTCTTTACCTACCTAGAAAATTGGTCAAGCCCCCTGATGTGACGACTGCCCGCAGCGAGCCACGGGCAGCTGGAGACCTTAAGTATTCTCCTTTCACTCTCCGTAGCTCTTTGCCGCTTCTGGATCAGTTATAAAACTACTGATTACAGCTCTCGTTCTTGGAAGAACCCAAGTAGGACTAAAGGGAGTATTTCCTTACTCGTGACGGGCACTCACGACCAAAAGTCGTTGCCACATCTTTGCTACGGTGAGGCGGGTTTACGTTCGCAGAAATCTAAGCCCTGTACACCACAAAGAAGGGCAAATTGAGAGTCTAAATTGATTGATTCTTAACAGCAGCCGCAGTATGGAAACAGAAACGCCTCGAACTGTCGGAGATACACACGCTACCGACAGTCAAAACACTAAATACAAACCAAAAAGCTACAGAATCTTCTGAAAACGCATCCAAGGGACCAGATGTTAAGAAAAAAACAACCAATCCGGCCTCTAACAAAGAGAATTTTGGCCAGTCCGCCTTCCTATATAGAAAGCGCTCTTGATTAACAGGAAAGTAACCCTCATAGCCATAGCACAGCTCGTTCGCTATCTTAAAAAGTATCAGTCGATAACTGCTAGAGCATTAGTCAACCACAAACCAGTTAAGGACTCAACCAGGGATTTCCTTACCAATGGTAACGTCAATATTTGTGTCTAATAAGGTCCCCTACGTCGGTAAACCATATCAACGCAAGTAGCCAACTGATCTGCAACATTAAATACCTTAAAATTATGCTGCGCGATGAAACATTTAATCATATCACCACTATGGTCAGTGATCCCACTGTGCCAGGAAATCGTCATCGCATTAACATTGGCACCCACAATTGGATCGCTACTCACAATACGAAGGATCCTATCCCACCTCGCTAAATGTTCCTTAATAGGATCCCTGTTTTGGAAGTACTAGCTAACAACTCTAAGGTCCTGATTTTGGACGACAAGTCTAATCACAACATGATGTGGGTCAGAAACCTATCATTAGAAAACACTAGCAAGCGTCTTACTTTACAGAATAGCAGACATATAGCCATGTCCTATATAAAACATTTTCCTGCTATGAAAGACTGTCATATCATCCCCAATTATGTATGGGTGCGGCAGAAGGACATCTAGGCTCCGTCGCTCTACAATCATATCTAACTCATCTTGGACTATATGAGCACCCTGGACATTAAGTTGAACAAACCTAAACATCTAAAGAGTTAAAATACAGCTCAACGGCCCTTATATAACAGCCACATTACTTACTGACAACTGAGTTGTCATGATTCATATGCAATCTCTTACAGTTCACACAGGCTGCAGCGTCGGACCTATGCGAACAATCATCACGCTTGTGGTCCTCTTCACCACAATGTTTACACACCAAGGCAAATTTACAAAACTTAAACCTGTGCCTATATCTGCACTACTTAAAGTACCTTTGAACATCCACATAATCTTTTACCCGGCAGGACTCAAAATCGATAAACAGCATGCCCGCGGACGTAAATTTTTGAAAGAGACCAGACCTCACCTCAAACATTTCGTGATATTTCTGATTATCACACCTGCCTGTTTTAAAGACCAGCCTGCATTCCCGCCGAAAGGCGGCATCATCCAAATCAGTATTCTGTTCCCTAATAAGGCAGAGAATATCCTCATCTGTAAGACGGCGGTCTATGTCATAGACTATAACGTGGTGTCAAAGCATACTTTTTGGATCTACTTTCACATTCAAATGTTTGACTACAGTCGATTCCCTAATTGCCCGTATGATCTATTTAACGCCGCGATTTTGTCAATCCCTTATTGGTCTCTTATGTTTCGGATCCTGAACCCCGTGAAGTCATCCCGAAGACCAACCTGGCGGTCCTTCTTCAACTGACTGCTGGACACAGTAGAGTTCTCCGCCCTGTTAACAAACACAACCTCGAGTTTCATGGAGGGCTGGCTGGTTTCACATCTAACGGGAGTTAGATGTGAAACCATCACATCATTTGCGCATCATTTGCGCTTTAAACTTTTATATCTTATAGTAATAAGCCAGGGCTTGTTGGGATGCCGCTGATGTTGAAATTCCTCAGGAGACATACGAAATTTATTTCTAGTTCCCTTAGTGAACTTAACTTAAGGTCATACAACTGACTTGGATTCAGTTATAGCCTACGGTTTGGTCTACCACGGAGAGGCGGAAAACCGCCTACTTCCACTCAGCTCCATCACAGAGTCCCGCGTGACATTTATTTTCACTTAACTATCATCGTCGAGATGGCGCTGCAACTCACGGCTGCATGGAAATCCGTGTTCTCTGCAGTATAGTCACCATCCTGCCGACAACGATGATTGCTGATTCAAAATAACTCCTCTCGTCAAAACGACGCTACACCTCACGCCTGAATGATTACCCATACCGTCGGCAGTGCATTCATCGTTCCACCGACAACAAACATTATAATAATATTCACCATAACTTATTTTGACTAACCGTGGCTCGAAACTAACACGTCTACCTTTGGCCAAACAACTGTCTAAAACGGTCACTTACCAGCCGGGGTGTTACTCTACATTTATCCCTTCAGTCATTCTGCTCAGAGCTAAGAATCGGAGGAAGCCAGCCACGACATTCCATTCTTTACGTGTGTTCTAGTTGACTCGCAGATAAAGAAAGAAATTTATTCTTTCGAGCTCCCTAACAACTTTTGTACGTTCTGTCTCGTACCAGGGACAAACTTAAAAGACATGATCCGCAGTGTCATCGACTCTACAGTCCGGGCGCAAGCTCGAATCAGTCAAACCAAACCTATCCAAACTATTCCTGAATGCACCATGTCCTGTAAGGAATGGAGATGTGTATCAATTGCAGGAAACCCACCTAATTGCTCGCAGCTCCCTAACATTTGGAAATATACAATGCGCGTTTTACCATAGAAGAATCGTTCCACTTACCCTGACAAGAATCTTGTTCTTCAATCAATCGCATACGACCAGAAGTAAGAAGGCCTCCTTTCTTAGAAAAAACCGCTTGCTACGTTCCGCAGCTAGAACATCAATGGGTTTTATGTGGGCGATCACAGAGGTAGCCTCTCTCGTGACTGTTCTGTAGCCTCCGACAACAGGAAACAATAGAAGACGCTGTGCTCGAAACAAAGTGTCATTATAGCATTAGAATTATAAACAATGAGCCCAAACGGGCGCAGAGTACTACATTATGGCCTCGTAAACACCTTTGTAAAGAATACCCATGGTACGATAATTCAATCCCCAATCGGGATGGATTACTCTACAAACACCAAAGAAGAGATCTATAAACTTCCTTACAACAAACTAAAGTTGTTCCCTGAATTGAAGCTTCTCATCAAGATATTTCTGAACGGTGACATATCTAATCGGAAGGCCGTCGTCCATCACAATCCGCGGATGATGTGTCGCAGTTAGGTGAGCTTTAAGAAATATTATAGTGGTTTTATTCGCACTGAAAACCATCTTATTCTGAAGACTCCACAACCTAAGTATCTTATATGCCTGTGTCGCTCTGATTTCTATCTCAGCACGCGAGTTACCCTTGACCAGTAGCAACCCATCGTCGGTATAAGCCACGATGCGGCAGCTATATTGGGTATATATTGGGTATCCGCAACCGTATTAGAGTTGAAGGTCAAGTCAAGGAGGTCAAGGTAAAGGACAACAGTTCCGTTGCTGAAATATCTCAAGAGAATCTCAATCTCATATTACTTGCAACCACGGTGGCGCAACTGAAACAAGGCAAAGGGCTACCACAAGTTATTGGAGACACCGGATATGTCTAAAAAGACACCGAGTAAATATTTGCACTCGCTCTTCAAAGCCGAATCTACTACCCTATTAATAGCATTCTCTGTGCCCTTGCCAAGGCGGAACCCATGCTGGTCGTCAGTCAGCATGTGGTTAGAAGTCAACCTACTATTGATGCGGAGGTAAAAGACCTCGAAAAAACCTTACCTACTACAGGAGAAAGCGTCAGAGGCCGGTAACAAGAACTTAGAGTGGGGTCCTTATCGACAACGTTGAAGAGCAATTTTACTGACCACATTTCCAACACGGTGGGAAATATCCAGCAAAAGGCATTCTATTAAAAACCCAAATCACGGGACCAAGAATCACTAGCAACGTACTAACAAGGTTAAACAACGTGTTAGCAATCGTGCTAACAATCACTTTTAGGTTGTCTGCTTAGGTTGTCTGTAAGTCTGCTTGGTCACTTCTGCCTGTTCTGACGGCTTGGATGTACAAGTAGAGCAAGGCGGCACGACTCCCGCCACCCGTCCTGCTAAATTAGTCAAGATATCGGCACTCTGCTTAATCTCCCCTTTGATGTTTCGATTGCTCGCCACCAGCGACTGTAACGTTGAAATCTGAGAAATCATAAGTTGGACAACCGATACAAAGTCCAAATTAGTCGCTCATTATATCGATCCACAGTGCTATTAACAACACTGACATCTGGTGAGTGTCCGTTCGAACTTTTCTTAAAATTCGAGGATGCACGCCACTCGCTCAGGACCTCTTCGTAGACTTCTGCTTTTGTGGCGATAAGGGCTTCGGTCTCTTAAGTTTGGGCTTCGATGCTGATACGGTACCGCCTCCTCCATTTCCACTTTGCAATCGGATTCCACATCAACGGCCGCAGCGAGATAGGTACTATGGATCTTCGATTTGGGTAAACCAATGTCTCCCACAGACTGCCCAAATTCATCGGCATTGAGTGGAAAATCATGAGATGATCCATGTCCCACCGGCCCCACTCCACTCACAGGAGTCAAATGACATCACTAATCAGATTTAGAGTTCTCGAGATCAGACAACATAACAATCCACGTACAAATATTTTAAAGTCGAGAAGTAAACAATAGTAAATTATTCAAAGTCCGGAAAGGGAAAAAAACGAAGCCGAGTCCAGTACAGCTAAATAAATGTCAACGTACCCGAAAATGTCAAAAATTCCACCATGTAATTCTATGTAACGAAAAATTGTCCACTGCCCACCGTCATTAACGTCAATAGACCCTAGCAACGGAGAAATCAGATAAAAAAGGGTAATTTAAACTAGAAAACTCAACGAAACGATAAAGATCACAACAAAACAGAAAACAAAACACAAGAACAAACTGAATGTATAAACAGTAAACGTGATACAAGTTGCGTGTAGAGGTTAAGTACGTCTGTACGCGTCAACGTATAACTAGCAAATGTGGTTTTAATTCTTTTTTAGAATATTCCATAGCATTTTCCATCTATACTATATTTTTATATTACTTATGTGTAAATTTTAGGTTAATCTTTTAAATTTAATTTTTTCTTATATAAACATCATGTTCAAGCCCTAATGACGACACGTTGTCTTGCGCCCAGGAAAAAAAAAGCCGAAAACAACATAGTGTTGAGATAATTTCTCGTCTAATGTTTTACTTCGTAATTCTTATATGTTCCACTATACATCGTTGGTATTTTGTGTAACATTATTACTACGCTGTAATAAATATTCTGTGTATAAAAGTTGCATTTTATTGATATCTGCTCATTTACGCATTTTTAATCATAATTATGTTTCATTCGAAACTGAAGAAAATTGCTTTTCATTAAAATGACCATGGAATTTCGTTAATATTTCGAATGAGGCATTACTGTAGGGAAAATTTCTGCTTTTGATTCATCTATTATATATTTTAGCGAATGATTTCAGGGTTGAGAAAGTAAATTCTAAAATATCTTTCTCAAGGATTTTTTGAAGAAATATCAAGTACTAATAAATTTAATTCCATTTCACTAAGGAAGTTATCGTTTTCGTTTATATAGTAAGAATCAGTTTAAGAAATCGGTAGAAATAATGCAATCAATTTTTGTAGAGAACTTATTTTTAAATTTTGACCGAGGACGTCCTTTCAGCAGATATATCACTTGGATCATTAGAAAAGCTGTGTAATACTGTGTAATGTGTAATAGAAATGAAAGAAATATGATATGAATTTAAAAACCTTTGCAAATTACGTTCGGTTTGTCATTAAAAATAAAGAATGCTACACAAAATTCATCATCCATCTTTTCGGGAAAAATTATCAAGATTATTTTGATTAATATTAGTTTACAAATATGTTATGTTATATCAAATTAAAAAATATTTAAACTTAACCGTGCTGAGAAACTATCCTCTATATAAAGTGAGATTTTTTATCTGGAAAAAATGTATTCTTTTTTATCTAGCAAATAAGGTCTACCTTATGTATTCAATTAACATTAACATTAACATACTTCAATTTCATATTAACAAATGAAATTTCATTTCAATTAACACATAGAGTAATATTTCCGTAACTCCTCAGGAAATGTGGAATACTTTTTAAAAGAGATAATATTCAAATCTGTTAAATTTAGGTAAACTTTCTTCTTTCTTATAATAGTTTCAGTAGATTAAGTAATACATAATCATACTTACGAAAAGAGAGAGATAATTGACATGGTTTTTATTTGCGGATAAATAAAGTGATATTTTAACTTCATACAGATCTTTTTAAAATAGAAATTATATTATAAAACTAAGTAAATTTATTTACGTGTAATCTCTCTTTGTTTTTTTTTTTTTGTTTTTTTTGTTGAGGTTTTTAGGGGCATCGACTACTTTGGTCATTAGCCCCATCACACTTCAAAAAAAAATAAAAAAAGGGTTCAATATTTCACATTTTCATGTGTCAAAAAATTGATCAAAATTTTACTTTTTCTTATAATTTCTGATCCAATTAAATTACTTTCTAGGCTTTCCTTTCGGCCATCCTTTTTTACACCGTTTTTCCATTCTGCGAACGGCCTCAACTTCCGAAGACAGTGTGTCTGAGGCTTCGGACATGGCATCGTCTTCTCTTTCTGACGCCAATGACGTTCGCCGGCTTACATCAGGTGATGAAAGCTTCAATGTTGCTGTGAGCATCGTTGCAATTGAATCTAAACTTGCAACCGATGCACTTTCGGCGGCTGATGAACTTGATTAAATGTCTAAGGCTGTACTTGGGCCGGCTGATACAGATGCTCTCGCCACAGTTGTTCTCTGAGCTTTTGGGGCCTCTGTACGTACAGTTTTATTATCGTCTGTGTCTGGTGCTTTTTCGATAGTTACTTGCACCTCCATTTTGGTTGACGCAGATTTTTCCTGTACTCTTGTCACAGTATCCTTAGCTATATGACTCGTCATCGGGGTGATATTTTGATCTTTGTCGGATAAATCAAGATTTTTCTTCATTACGTCTATTGATGGAGATATAATCGAAGATTTTGCCGGTTTTTTAAACTGCGCTGGTACGGGTCTTCTGTCAGCGACGTCAGTCCGGGAATGAGCCTTCTCATGTTTACTTTGTTGTATCTGATGAGTCGACTCGATCTTGGAATCAATGATTCTTTCTATCATTGTCGCGAGACTTGGTGCCATCGTATTAAGCAACTGCTCCACGTTGATTTTAGGTGTGGGGGGAGCAGCAGCTGCTTCTGCGTATGTAGTCGATGGTCTAGGTGTACGTACGTTTACAATCTTCTTCGCTTCAGGGTAGCTGACTTTTTGAAGCGTTTTAACTTCCGGAATGGCTGTTTCTGATTTGTATACTGGGCAGTTCCTAGATTGACAGTTATGGTGCCCTTTACAATTAATGCAGACTGGAGGGTCTTTACATGGATCGCCCTCATGTATCTTCATTCCGCATATACAAATTTCCTGCGCTTCACATCTAGCTGCAGTGTGTCCGAAACGTTGACACCTAAAACATCTCATCGGCTGCGGAATAAATCCCCGTACATCAAGCCGATGGATGCCAGCTCGTACCTTTTCAGGAAGATTTGGCCTGTTGAATGTCAAAACATGAGAGGCCGAAGGAAGAATCTCACCATTTCGTCTCATAGTAAGTCTGCGACAATGTGTCACTCCTTAACTAGACATTTCCTTCACTATTTCTTCTTCAGTACAGTTAAGAAGATCTCGGCAAACAACAACTCCTCTGGATGAATTAAGTGTATTATGCGGTTGGACAGTAACCGCAAATTCACCGATCTTCTTCAACGCCTGGACTTTCTGGCTTTGCATGTCCTTGATAGTTTCGACATGTAATCCGTTAAACGTCTTACGGATTTCCTTGACAGGACCACCAGCACAATTTGCAATCTCTCTGGCAATTAAGAATGGACTTACCTTTTGGAAGTTACCATTCTCTTTCGTAATGACCAAAAATCTTGGTTTGGGAACATTATTTCCAAACAAAGCTTTTCTTAAATCTTTACTGATTTTATCAGCATCTTTTCTTAACTTATCACTCTCCTTACTTTTTTCCTCTTCGCTTGTGGCGAATCGGCGATTTCTAAACGAGGGTGTTTACGTGCACCCTCTGCCACGTTTGATTGTTCAATATTCATGAACAGTGGATCCCTTCTGTAGCAAGGCTAGCCGCCGGGGTACACCCCCACTCCAGGGCTACTAACCTTGGAGGTCCGATCCGGTGGAACCGGCATATGTCCTGGCAGAGAACGGATGCGCAGTCTCTGCACTGACTCCAGGCTCCTACTCACCGAAGCTTTCAGAGCTCCCATGCACCGACATACATGGGCACCGTTGTTACATGCTTGCCATCGCAGGGGGCATGTGGACAACGGAAGGGTCTCCGTTACACCTGCAATAACATTGACCCTGGCCGCCACACTGCCAGCTCTAAGAGTGGTATGAATCCATTTCCAAAATCGTTTGTTATTCCATTTCCTGCAGGTAGCCAAAAATCCAGTCCGTTTAGTGACCTGAAGTTGGAACCAGGTCAAACTTAACAAAGCATAACCGAGGAATTTACTCGGAACCCCGTTAGCCAGCTATATGTAATGTACGAAAGTACAGCTGTTGCCGCCCTGGACGTGGAACATAGATGTTGTGTTCCGGACGTGGGGATTATCTACCTCAGGGCAACTATTTGTTGTTATTGAAGTTGCTGGGTGTTACTGAACAGAAGTCTAAAGTGTAAAGTTCTTGATAAACAAGATCAATACTCTTTGTATCGGTTTAGAATGCTTAATTAGAATATTAAAGAGGTTTTGGAGGAAAAAAAAACGAAATAAAATGTAACTTTCATGACTGAATCAGAAAACAAAACTTTTGATTAATAAGGTTCCACCTCGAATCAAACATATTTCTCCGGCTTATATGTATATTTATATATCTATGTACGTATAAGTACATCATTTAATATGAAAGATTAAGACCATAGGAAGTACAGTAATTACGGTACTATTCACTAGCCCACCGGGCTGGTCTAGTGGTTAACGCATATCGTCATCACAAATCAGCTGATTTCGAAGTCGAGAGTTCTAAAGTTCAAATCTTAGTAAAGGCAGTTAATTTTATACGGATTCGAATACTACATCGTGGATACCGGTGTTCTGTGGTGGTTGGGTTTCAATTAAACAACCTTCTCAGGAATGGTCGACCTGAGTCTGTACAAGGCTATATACTTCATTCACATTCATATATATCTTCCTCATTCATCCTCTGAAGTAATACCTTACAGTGGTTCCAGGGGCTAAACAGAAAATGATGGAATAAAAGAAGAGGTACTATTCACTAGAATAAACCATGAAGAATTTAAACCATGCGTGTACTGATAAAAATGAAATATTTATTTCATTTAATCTAAAACTAGAAATTATTTTGAAAAACCGCTTTTATTTAAAACGTACAAAAAATTAAAACTTTTTTTCCAGCTATCAAAATTATATTGATTTTATATGAATAACAAAAAGCATAATAAAAGCGAAAGGGGCTCATCGTTATAAAATGAAGATTTTTTTTCTCCTGAATTTTATGTGTATTTTTTCTGATGGTGTTTGACGAACCACTAAGGCTATTTGTAATACGAACTTTAATTTAAAGTGGATTTTAAATTGATGCGTTCTTTCATTTTTCCGTTTTTACTTTTGGAAATAATGTGTTTCATCTCGTTTTTTTTTTTTTACTTTATATTCAATGTTAAAAATTGTTTTGTTATATTTTCACTAATTATTGTTTAATCGATGTCGGAAATGAATGATCAAATTCTTATGGGTCTTAGTGACGGATACGGTAACTAATCTGTTGTGAAAAATTTCAAGTTAAATGAACAATAAAAATAGACAGTAAATTTTATTGCAAGATCCGACCCTGAAGAGTAGAGTGCGAGATATATAAAACCGTTTAGCAATATTACCCCAATAGGAATATAACCATTAAAATGTATACCCTATTTTAGAAAAGCTAGGACCTCAAACGTTAGGAACTATTTAACATAGCCTACTGACAGTTAAGATTCTTATTTGGTAATTTCCAGAAAGCAGTTTTAAACGGGAGATCATATACTATTTCTGAAAACTTGCAAAGAGAATAACCGAATGAGAGAAATTAAATTGCGATAACAGTCTTTCTGGAGGAACTTCGAATGCAAGCCTATTACTCTCATCAAAATAACTAAAAAAAATTACTTAAACTTAGGTTCGGATAACCTTTTTTTCGAGTGAGGGCCTTGGCAGAGCCATCAGCAAACCAAATACCAGAATTTCAAGGCAAATCAATGTGATTATGTTTGCATTATAAAAATTATTTGAATTTTTACACTTATAAGCGCCAAAACAGTCACTTACGATGAAATTTTACCCGAAAAATGAATGAAAGTAATCTCAGTAGTGATACATCAATATATAGAATAGTGATAATATACAATTAAAATATGTGATTATTGCATGAAGATTTAGAAAAAGCTTAAAGATAGAAAAAAAAATTACTCTTATATTTAATTAAAGAAAAGAAAATGAAATTTCATAGACTTAAAGAAATGTTTTTCACAAAATTTACAGAAATATTTAGTTCAGAATGAATTTCATAAAATATACCGACAGAAAAAAAAGTTTTTGAGGGATGTTATTTTCATTCAAAATATGGTTTCATATGTTGTATTTTCAATCAAAACAATACCAATAGTTTATACTGAGAATCTTTGAAAAAATATTTAATCATAATCCGACTACAAATCTACAGTAACTCTCGGTTACATTATTTATTTTGCAATGAATATACTGCTGCTAGAGGCTTTATAATATTGTGATTCTGTACATATTATTACATTTATCTATTTTATTTTACCTTTCTCAGCTCTAAGCGTTCAATAAACTAAGGTATTTTTAAGACAGTGCTGTATTACTCCTGCTGTCTTCGTAGTCGGTTGCTCGTTCTGTCTGCATGATAAGGATGGTAAGGGAAGATGAGTGGATGTCTACAGAAAAATTACTATTGTTATTTAAAAGCTCTCTCTCTCTCTCTCTCTACGTGTATATATATATATATATATATATATATAAAACAGCAAAATTGGCAATGTCGATTATAACAGATCTCAAAATGGCCACCATTAATAAATATGTAGGCAGTCACTCCTGAAAATGTCACGAACAACTTTCGACAATACTCGTATGTTGTGATGGATGTTGTACAGAATTTCGACTAGTTAGCTGTTATTTCTTTCACTAAAGCATACCGAGATGTGTACAACCGGTCTTTCACGAAACGCAATAGATAATAATCTAACGGGGCAAGGTCTTCTCGCGCCCAAGCATTTGCTCCTTGGTTAGCAATCCACCCGTTTTGGAAATGAGCATTTAAAAATTCCTTCACCTCGCCATAGTTGTGTGTTGAAGCTCCATCTTGTTGGAGATACATTTTCATTAGCAAATCTAAGGCAAGATAAGAAGAGATGGCAATAGAACGTCTTCCAGAAATTGAAGATATTGAGCTTCTGTAAGATTTCACCCGTAGAAATGCATTGCCAACATTTGATTTTTGTTGATGACGCACAGCAGTTTGTGATAAACCTCACTTGATTGTGTCCTTCTCTGATAGTTTATGAATTTTTTTTACCAATAATGGTAATTTTTATCGATTTTGGATTCCGTTACTGGAAAAATTGGTTTCATCACACCAAAAAATATTAGACAAAGTTAGGATAATTGATAACCTGTTTTGCAATTCAGTCGGTGAATTGAAACTTTCTTACTACATCACCAGGGATAATAATATGAAGAGTCGCAAGTTTAGGTATGCAAGGTAACTGTTCTTTAGCAACACACTTGCTATTCAGCTATGGCTCAACCCTTATCTTATGAGATACAGGTAGCAATTGCGTTGCTTCCTTTATGGAAGCTGTAGGGAACGCTTCAAAGAAGGTCAGAATATCAGTCTCAAAATTTTTAGTAACAACTAAACTAAGTGTTGTGGTTACGTCATTTTTTTAGATGGTGAATTCTAAATTTCCAGCATACCCACTATTTTGTTATTATCATTGCATTATTAAAATAAAAATTTCACAAACAACTGATAAATAAATACTTCTTAAAGGAAATACAAATAAAGAGTTTTAAGACTAAAATATTTATTAACTTCTTGACAACAGATGAGCAAGGGCGTCACATTAACTATCAATGAGTACACCGTTAAATTCGATAAATTTTTCAACATGCAAAAAGCAGCTGATAATTATTTAGCATTAAACTTTTTTATTGTTTTTGTAAGTTTATAACTGTCAGCATGTAGCTCTATAACGACTGAGTTTAGAAAGCAATACCCAAGAATAAAAATGTCTTAAAATAGTATTTTCTACCAAAAAATACAAATTTTATTGTATTTTAGGGTAAATACAATATACACACGAATAAAATTAATTTCATAAAGATATAACAAAAACATAAGATTTCGGTTTGAATTAATGAAGTTGGCTGCCAAATTGCAAAAAAATGTTGAAGATTTCAAAAATGATAATACTGTATTTGTAATGTAGGGAAAAATCTAGGGAAGGTTTCCAATTTAAAGTTTCTTATTAAACATATTGTCTATGATATTCCAATGGTGGTCATCTTGAGGTGATCACCTGTATATATATATATATATATATATATATATATATATACAGGTGTTCATATGCATAATATTTATTATTAATCTCATAATAAAACTAATTTTATTAATAGACGAATAATATTGTATAAATTCTAATTCATATTTTAAAATAGTTTTTTTTATTTATAACCGTCTATGATGTGTGCGTATAATTTTTATTGTAATCTTATAGAAACTTTTTAAAATCCCATTTTTCTACTGCAAAGGTCGTAAAAAATTTAATCTTATTAAATATAAATACGAGTATATATACAATAATTGGATAAGTATTTTATACATTTATATTAGTATTTTATAAGTTATTCCCATTGATGTATTGCTAGCCAAAAAATATGAATTGCGGTCCGTTATTTTAAGGAGTTTCCCACTTTCTTACGGCGAGCCAGAAAGGCTTAATTAGATTCCCTTTTTTATTTGTCAATTTTCTGAACTATATTCGTTGTGCCTAGTCTTTTTATGGAATGTCAACATTTGGTAATTTTATTTAATTTGTTTTAAATATTCTGTAAATTAAATTTATTTACCCATTATCATTATAATTGATGGAATTATTTGTATAAATAAGTACTTAAATAAGTTCTAATGAAATTTTTTCTACGGTGGCTAAGCAAATAATTTTTATAAATGTTTCAATATAGTTTTACTGAATACGAATAAAAATAATTAGTTGGATAATTGAATACAAATATATTTTTCAGTACATAAGATGAACATTTAATCGTTATTGCGGTCACTGTAGTATAAATACATATATTTTAATTTCATACTACACGTTCTTGAATTAAACTAATTTTCTAAGTTTTTGTCGCAATCCTATGGTTGCTACAGTACCTGTCATAATTTTTTTTCTTTCCATTCTCGAAAAGAGGTACTACTTCTTAAATGATAAGCAGTATTTTTTAAGATTTTTAAGATTTAAGATATTTTTTTATTTTAGAAATTAACAAAAATAATTTAAATTAAAAGACTCACAATATAAAATAAAACAAAAAATAACCTAAACAGTTTTTTATTATCCTATAAATACTGCAGTTACTAATTACAACTCACAGATTTCAACCTGTCGTCTATTCTAGAACTTAACTACTAAGTATCTATGATTTTTATAAAATATATCTTTGTTGGATAATTTATTATCTAGTTTTAATCCTTGTTTTTTTGTTTTTTTTTTTAAATTTATTAAGCGTTTCTAATACTCAAAATCAACAAGTCTGTTTTCGGGGTCAATAATACTTATGTCTGACAAAACATTACGACTTAATTTAAACATTTGAGGAGGGTCTAAAATAACAAAAAGAAGATTGCGGTTTATTCCATTAATTTCAAAGTACCGTTAATAATAGATACATCCTCAATTTTTCAAAGAATTTTTTTTTAAAATAGCTGCATCGAAAGTTACATTTAGGACTTTGACTTCCAGCTAACACAATTTTAAAATTTACATTTAGATTACTTCTGGTGAGTTACTGCTGTAATTTTATTTATAAAGAAATAATCCGTGATATTTGAAATTTTCATTCTGTGATACAATTTGGAAAATTATTGCTTTGAAAGTTTTACTTAAAGATAAAAATACGTCTTGTAAATTAACTTGGAGAACTGTTAAAAAGCGAAATCCATCTAAAGAAGAATGATTTGGTTAGCAAATACTTAGATTTTTTAAATATTTGTAACGCTTAGGAGAGTAAAAATGTAGGATGAGCCCACATAAGGAAAGAGCAAACAACCATACAAATATGCGCTGACAGAAAATCTCGAGCATTAACAAAACGAATACTTTGTTTTTCGTGTTCACGAATTCATTTAACTCAAGAATACACACTTATTTTTGCTTTGTTAACCAATAAGTATTACCCAAAGAGTCAACTTCATAATACTCTATGTTTAACATGTGCAACGAAGTTAAAGTTGTATTTTTTGATTAACTTCTGTGGTTAGGTTATTAACTATTTGTTTAAATTAATTATTCATAGATGCGGTAAGATTTATAATAGAGACATCAAATTCCAATTACACTCTTTTTACTCGTTTTAATTTTTATGATAAATGGCTGGGCAAGTTCTAACTCTGCTGAGACTAGAAGCGGCACTATCTATTTTTACAATACACCAAAGTGAAACAACAATCATAAAACAACCACAAATATATTATATACATATATCTAGAGATGAAATGATATCCCCTGCCACTCTTCTGTCTATTAGTGCAATTATATGTTTCACAGGCAAGAATCATGACCAGAACTTATCCGCGAACGTTGTTTAATATCAGCATGAATAAACTTCAACTAAGTGGTGTACGACATCACTAATCGATAAACATATTGCATGGACAAACTTTAGTTCTTAATACTGTACAGCATGGGCCGTTCAAGCTGACGTAAAGGAGTGGGATGACACTCGACTCTGACGGGCCTAGAAACGACTCACTTCAACAGAGAGTGCAAAGTCTATTTATTCATCGACGGTTATTTTATTTCACTTTGCATGTAAAATTAAAAAAAATAAATTAATAAATTATATATATATATATATATATATAATAAATTCGTTGGTTTAATTGTTACTGATGAAATGGTATTACCAATTTTTTTTTTTTTCATCAAATCTATGAATAATTAATTTTTTTTTGGTAAATATCTAAACATTTTCAAGTGATTTTCTCAAAAAGTAGTCAATTTCAAGCATTGGGACCGCATTTTTAATTTTAAGAAAAATTACCCACTCTAATTTTGACTCAAAATTCACGTTGATATAAACGTATTTTTTGCGATGTTTTACTTTGATAACGAAAAATCGAAATTGTTTGAATAGAAATAAGTAAAATCAAAGCCTTTGCAAAGGAACGTGACCTTCTTTCTTTATACTTACCGGAGAATAAAGACAAAGAATAGCGGAAACTTCGTGAATCACCTGTATAATATTTTATTATTATTCTTTATTAAATCTGATTTTTTAAGTTCAGTTTCTTCATTTTTTTCAGTTTTTAAGTTAAGTTTAATGTTCATTTTATTTTACCTTCGTATTAAGAATTATAAACAAACCAATGCAGCTTTAATACAAAAATTTAGCAAGTACAGGTGTTGTGCCAAGCGTAAGACAAATTATAAAATTTTACTCTTACTGCAGTTTCGATAGACTTTTTATTTTATGAATTCGTAATTTATTTATCTTGTTTGAACACATCTCATTTTTTCATGCGCACACATTCACAGCTTCTATGTAGATTAATAAATTACATATTATCTAATAAAAAGTTTTAATTTTCTTTTCTTTTTAATAAGTGCGCAAAATAATTGATTCTTTTGATTCCTTTGATTACTGAGCAACATTTTTGTTGCTCATTTTCTTTTTTCATAAAAATCGGAATATTTTTTACTCTAGACTAAAAATGGGTATTCTAAAAAAAAATAAGATTTTTAATTTCATCATGACACGTCTGGTTCAGTCCAGATTGGTTGAAACCTAGTTAATTTATATTTATATAATAATAAGTATAAATTTTTTGGTGTGAATAACAAAACAAAAAGAAAACTTATTTTATACTGTTAAAAATTATTTACAAAAATATATGTTTGGAAGGTAGCTCACACCAATTTTTTTCAAAATTAACTTACAGCGCTACAGTGTAATTAAACATTATTTACTAAATATATAAATAACAATTAAATCATACTATACTATACGTATTTATGTATTGATAAATCTGTTCCAATTATATGTCGGATTATCTTCTTAAAGACTTCTGATCAACTACAGAACTATTAAAACGTGCATGTGAACATACTTAAAAATGCAAACTGTTGTAATTTGTTTAGAATACAAATATCATTAGTAATAAATGTTGTTAAACTGCATTTAACACACATTAATCCTTTTTTTTAAGTACAAGTCATATCACAAGAAAGAATTAACTAAATATTTTTGAAGAAGCATGTAATCCATTCAAATGCAAATATTTTAAAACGCTAGTGGCTAGCTATTCAGTTTACCAATTTATTAGAAAAGATTTTTTTAATCAAATATATTTTTAAAGTACTCTAATCTACCGTCCTTCGTAGGCAAGTTTCACAAGAAACTTCTTTTTTGTGTAATTTGTTTTGTACGTCAACTGCATTTAATTTGTGTTAACAAAATATCTACATGTTATTCACTGATAAAAAGATTATTTAATTCCTTTGAGAATTGCACCTCTGAGTCTTGAGGTTTACTACTTTTTCAAGATATTACAGCCCTTACACTCTGACATCTAGGCAATCTTTTCTTTAAGGCCTTCATTCCTTACATTGTAATTTTTATTCGTTGTATGGAGCCTAGAAAGGTTACTATATTTAACTGTTTTTATATGCTATAAGTAATAAGTAAAAACAGGAAAATTCTACTTCATATTATTGCATCTTCTTTTTTATTTCTATTTTTTTTTTTTTTTTTTTTTTTTTTTTACTTACATAAGTCACTGGTTATGATGATTTCAATAGGATGAAAAATAATACTTATGCAGTTTTAAATTATTAAACTCCTTCCAGTTATACATTTTTCAGTAAACTAAAAATATTTCCAATTTATTTTCATAAATCTCACTTTGAATTGTAGCTAAAGAGCGAAACTTGATAATTACTTTTAAATCTGTCGTAAGAAAATCGTCAAATATGTGACGCATCCATTTCTAGAGTGTGGTGAGTATTTCTAGAGTTTGTTTCTACAGTAAGTAGAAGTATTTGGATGGAGTTATTTAGTACTCTTATAAGTTTGTTATCATTTATATACTTCTGATTAATATAAATTATCGTTTAGCACCAAAATTTCAACATAGACTTATAGACTTACAAAGGCTCCAAATACCATAGCAATTACGAACATCAACTGCTTCAGTTGTTTGCATTGATTAAAAATGTGCCAGTGTTTTAGAAATCAAAGATGCGTTAATTTTCGATTCACGGATACATTAGTATGAAACTATACATACATTAACTTCATATTTAAAAAACCAAAACGTTTTAATATCTTCTGTATAAGTTAATTAATGAAGAGTTTACTGTTAAAATTACATTTTTGCAAATCTAAAGTAGTTAATATGTTTTAATTACTTTTCGCTTACATGTAATTATATTAATATATAATTTACAAGGTTATTCGTCACACAAGAATGGATTTATATGGAGCCTAACAATTATCTTTATTCACTCTCATATTCAAACTAAAGAAATTCGTAAAAATCTTTTTAATTTTATTAACAGTTGCACGGAATTTTTTTATGAAAGATTTTTCGACCTACATACTGTTAGGGAACAACTACTTCTTAAAAGTTTTTTTTATTATGAACGTAAATCAAGCATCCCATTTTTCCATAACTTAACCACTTAATATAAGAAACGAAATAGAACTTTAAAAGTCATTGATTCCCTGTTAAATAAGAATGAATACATTTTCTACTATTTTACACAATGTTCTGACAACTATATAAGTAATGCATCAGAAGGCAACAAAACAAACAAAATACGATTAGTTAAAAACTCAAGGATGATGCATTTTATTCATAGTAAGAAAAGATTAAGAACTAAAGTTTTAATTTAATTACTAAGACTTGGAATCTTTCCTTTTAACCAAAAATTCTTCGTCTCTCAAGAATTTATATCATAATGACAACATGGTATCTCGTTTAATAGACTTACTATTTAAATTTTTACTTTTTTCTAAATAACTCAAATCTCATATTTTTTTTATTCTAATAATTTTGTATTTTATTATTACAACATCCACCTTCCATTACATTTGTTTGAAACCCGAATACTTGCTGAAAAATAATATTTTTGAATATCATCTTTAGATGTCATCGATCGTTAATTGAAGTTGACAGACAAATCTTCGTTCAGTTTTTTATTCAAATGAAATGATAAAATTGTTTGACATATACAAGGTACAAGTAAATAAGTTACCCGACTGCAAACGACCTTTAAATACCTCCGTAGTAAAACTAAGAGTGTAATTCGACTTCTTGTTTAATGAATAAGTGGCTTACTGACGTCGTTAAAGCGGCTTTCATTCATAACGAACACAAAGAACTAAAGCCGTTGTAAACAGCAGTAAGGAAGGATTGAGAGAGCGTTGTGTTTGGAGTGCGCAGCGCATCCTCCAGGGCCGGACGATGCTATCCTTGAGCTACATACGGGCTTATTGATCCGTGAACAGTGAAACTTATAGAATCTTCGCAACGGACTTTCAATATCGCAACGCGATAAAACTGCTCTGTGAGCGAGAGCGCGATGAGTGCTGGCCAAATGTCAATCGGACCCTTTGGTGGTGGGGGAGGGGAACCACAGGCGTTTCGAAATCAATACCCATGAACACGCCACTTTCATATCTGCACCTAGATTAATACTAGCTCAACAGCGGAGCAACCTTATCTCCAACTTGCTATAATCGATACACTGCGCCGTACGGTAATTACCTAACTTAGTTTATTGTCCTTACAAACAACAGCTCAAAAAAACCTATAGTTAATATCAACGTGTTTCTTTATGTCGTAATGCACTGAACGATATTTATTCTTAACAGCGTCCATAGTAATATTCGTTTATAGTATGAAAATAGCTCGGCTAATTGTTGATATCTAGTACTTAATCGCAAACATATATATATATATATGAAAACATTAATCAAGTATCACAATAACTTGTTTTCTACATTTTTTATAAAATTTCTGCAAATAAAAACTGTATCAAATATTTCACTGAATAAATAAAAAAGAGATAAATAAAATATATATATTTTTTTTAATAAATAGTGAAAAAATAGCTTATGGAGTAATGTTTAATACCGTTAACTACAAAATGTACTATGGTTTAAATTCTATATATGCTTTTACGTTGTATTTCAAAAGAATTAACTCATATTCAAATTTTTTGTGATGCAGTTTCTTTATTCAATTCGTTGGATATTGAGTAGTAAATGTAGACAATTTACTCTTAGGAGAATATGTTAAATATTAGAACGAATAACAAAAATTAATTTGTTCTAATCTAACTTTATAAGATTTAAATGATCATGGTTAATTTTTATCAATCCGTTACATTTGTTTAAGTAAATAGTTTGTTTCTAAATTATAGACTGCAGATTTTTCTATAATTTTTAAATATACATTTAATTACAGCTTCATATGATGATGACTATGTAAACAGCATAGTTGATTCTTGATTTTTTTTAAATTTTTATATTACAATAATAATCTAAATTAAAGAAACCTTTTTCGTTTTTCATCCACTTATTCAATCATTTGAACCATTTAGATACCTATTCCTTAACAATAGCAAACAGGGTGATTTCCCAGTGTAATGAATTTAAATTTAAATTTCTTAATCTTGAGTACGTTAATTTAGAACAACGGTAGTAGTAATTATAATGGAATAATAAATAGATCATTAAATGACACTTCAGAAATTATAAAAATTGCTTATTAAAATAAATAACATTTATTTATAAAAATAAATCCCAGAACGTATTTCTGTGGGCACTATCTATGCGTGTGCAAGTTGGACTGAGAGAAGAGCTTAATAAAGAAAAAAAAGTCTTGATTTAAAAACAAATCTCAGGTATAATGAATATCTGAGTATTAAGTACAGTAAAATTCGTGTAACTCCAACAGATTTGTTACATTTATAAAAGAATATAAAGTTAATTTTTCTTATGTTTGTTTTCTCTTTATGTACCGCACTATTGAATAATATGTCTAAGACCCCTAGCAACTACAATCTTTTTTTTTTTTTTAGGTTAGTCTAATTCTTTTTTGTATATTACAAAAAAAATCAATTCTTTTATCACTAATAAATTAATTAACGACATTACCTATAATTCGAATGAGCCCAATAGATCATACTCTAATAAATGTTGGTACTATATTCAGTTCATTAAATTACAAATGAATATATATATATATATATATATATATATATATATATATATATATATATATATATATATATATACGAAATAAACGAGTACTCTAAATATGAAACCTGTTATCTACTAATATAGCACTATCTTAATTATATTAAAAATCAACAATATTTTTTAAATTAATTTGTCATGTTTTAATGGCAATACTCCAGAATAATGATTAAATGAGAAAATATATTCCCAATATTGTTTATTTACTGTATATGCTACACATTTACTCTATACTTATTACAACATGTTACGTGCGTATGAAACAAAAACTAAACTTCGGCTGTATTATTCGCTGTAATTAACGGCATTGATCGCTCCAGTTACGTTACGTAAGTGATTATGTAACACTGTATGAATTCAAGCCTACATAGCCAATCTATTTTTTTTATATATAATAAATATTACAGCGTTAAAAGGTTGCATGGTTTTTGGCTTTCTTTTTAATTCGTTCAACGCTAAGTATTGATCAAAATCAAAATATAATCTACAAATAGATTGATATATTTTTATCTTCTTTATTTATTTTTTCACTTTGAAGAAATTATGAACCTAATTTACAGGAGAACGAACATGAAGATAATAGTTAAAAAAGATATCGGATTTAAAAATTTCATTGAACCTTTGAACCTTCACGATAAGGTTAAAACAATTATTAAATTAGGACTCTTCTTATTTTCAAAAATGTGATATATTATTTTTTAAATATAGAATGACCATACGCTTGAAAAATATATAAATATACACAAAGTAATTCCTGAGAAAAGTAACTTCTGTTGAATTCATTTCAGTATATATACTTTTATATTTATTTGTCTGTTCAGATGACCGAGTTTAGAGTTATTGTGTGTCTGATTTCATTGTCTGTTCAAATTACTAGACGCCTAGGCCTATTAATCCAGTAGAAATTGTAGTATATTAGTATATTTTTACTTTCCCATCCAGAGCTACAGCAGAACTATTAACTTTATAAGGGAACGTATTGTAATCGGTCCAATTTGGGCATGTACGGTTTACACTGAAACTTTATGTTTTTACATCTCAAGAACCAAAAGACTCAAAAACCGAATGGAAATTTTCCGAATGTTCGTATGTTTGTGTGTGCTCGATCTATCAATCCTTTTATTTCCAAAACTACTGTACCGATTTTGGCCAAACTTGGTCAGATTACTTCAATATATGAAGCATTGATACCATTACATTTTCAAATTAAAAGGCCTAGGGGTTGTGAGGCTTAGAGCAAGGTCACTCTCAGTATCTCGAGATTTCGCGTAATTAAGGTCTTATTTTTCTTAAGCACATTTGTAAACAATTAAAAATAACAATATTTCCAACAAAAAAAAACTTTTTGCCAAATTGCATCCCCCACTCCAAAAAATGTTCTAAATAAACTAACGGCTAAGTGGGTATACTGAGTCAAAGTAGCCCCTCTCACCACAAGGAGCGCTAAGTAGCGCTGATATACTGCTGCTGCAGACGTCTGCTACGTTGTGACGTCACAGGTGAGCGGTATGAGCGGTAGAATTCAACAAATGAATAATATTTAAAGTATAAAGAAGAATTCAAAGCGGCCGCTAGTACCGCCACACCCGCACGAATGAAATACGGTTTGGGCGCGCGCTTTAGTTAAAATTATTGAATCAAATAAAATAAAAAATATTATATTTACGTAAAATGATAAATATTTTAAATTGTGTGTATATGTGTGTGTAAGCCGTGCATCAGAAAAAGCCGTGTAACGGGAAAGTCCTACAACTGTATTGTCAGCATTTTTATAATCATTATGTTATACTTATAACAAGTTATTTGTTCTACTTTCAGTTTCAACTGTATTACATTAACTATTCATTGATATAGCTTGTGAAAAAATCTGATGCCTGACCGAGGTTTGAACCCAGAACCTTCCGAATGTAAAGCATTTTCAGATACGTTAAAAATATCTAGAACCAAATAAATACCATTTTTTGGTCAAAAAGGTATAATTTAAACTGGTTAAGAGAATATGAAGTGTAAAAACGAACATATAATGAATCAATTATTTTTTTTATAATAAAATAAATAAAAAAATAATACAGCAGCGAAACAGAAGACATACATACCTAAACAAAATTTTTCAACTAGTTACCTTTTTAAAAGAATTTGTTATTTTGAGGAAAGGGGAGTGACGTAGAAATAATGAAAATAATATAACTTGCAAACAAATGAAAAAAAAATATATTAGAGTTTATTTTAGTAACAAGAGCAACAGTGTCAAGATATGTGAAGTTTATTTAATAAACACTAAATTGTGGATGCACTTATGTGCTCTATTGGCAGATTTGAAGTCTTTCTACCTATGTTAGTTAGCAGCGTTTCTAACGTCGTTATAATTGAAATGTTATTCAAACGTCTCGTTTATTTTTCTGTTTTTAAATCTTTTTTTTTACAATTCAATATATGAGTAAATACTACCAGGTTTGCTAAATCCTGTCTATAATTTATTTTACATTTTATGACTACAGCTTTATATGATTAATTCTATATATTCTAGTGTTAATTTATATCACAATTTTTACACAGCTAATTGTGTGTGTGTGTGTGTGTGTGTGTGTGTGTGTGTGTGTGTGTGTGTGTGTGTGTGTGTGTGTGTGTGTGTGTGTGTGTGTGTGTGTGTGTGTGTGTGTGTGTGTGTGTGTGTGTGTGTGTGTGTGTGTGTGTGTGTGTGTTTATAAGCGCTAATGTAATTAGTTAACAAGAATATTTCTTAGATTTACTTATCTTTGAATAATTACGTTACTGAGAACGCTTTCTTTTTATTATTTATTTAAATAGTCTATCACAATTAAGTTAATATGCTGTATTCGTTTACCGATTGACGAATATTTTAATTGCAACGATAACATAAAATATTTCTGCGAAAAAATACAGCTAAAACCGCCACTAAAAAAAAAAGTTGATTACATTAATCGAAAAATTGTACCAAGAATAAACATTCTTTACCCAACACTTTTCACTTTGCAAAGAGAATCTAAACATAATCACTTTACATTAATCTACATGTGGTGATATCATAAAAATATTAAGTGTTTCTTTCAGTGTATCAGTAAAAATATTTTCTGTATCACAAAATTTTAATTAAGTTAAAATTTCTAAAAAATTATATATAAACAGTTTTAATTGAATTCTGAATTATGGATAACTGTGGTGTATAGCTTTTTTCTTTTTTTTTGTCTGTAATCTTCCGGTCACCCGGAGCCGGATCCGCAGTTACGCATGAACTCAGCTTCTCCTGAAACTACCTCGGTAAAGCGCTAGGCCCCACCCCGATATCCGGGACTCGGTCTTGTGTTATATGCCATGCCTCTAGCGAGAGAACCCCAAGGCATTTCCCCGCTGGGACACGGTCTTGACGCCCAGCCTCTAATGTAGAACCCTCTAATGGAATCCCTCACCGGGACTATCGTCTTGCATTCCCTCCACAATGGCATCTGCAAGGGAGTCCCCATCCGATCATTGGTGGTGGGACGCCGATGCCTCCTACCCATCCCAGATGGGTCTATCCACTACAGACACCGCAGCGACGTTGTGTAAACTCCAGCGAATTCATGACGTGAGCGAAGTCGCCTTACATCCACAGCCTCCAGGCGCGTGTCTAAGCAATTTGTATGTGAAAAACCGAGGCTCCTGTATACAGTCTTTTCACAAGAGGCCAGGATCGCCACAGGTAAAGCAGTGGCCGCTGCGATCTGGTCTAAGACATAGTTTGACCCTATGGCCTGGCTTCCTTTACCGAACGCATAAGTCATCAAAGGTTCGCCTATTCACCTGGCAGGCCACCCACTCAATTCGAATTCGCCTGTCAGACAGAAGCTTGTCCACCAAGATGAGTAGCACTGCCAAGCTGACCACTAGCGTCACCCCAAATGCGTATATGGATAGTATATCTAATAAGACCGACTCCCATTTAACCTGACGAAGTTCCTTTAGTAACTGGTCCTTCGTCCACGTCCTTAACAACGTGAACGTCCGTTTACGTCCACGTCCTTAACAACGTGGACTCTCCGGCCGCCTCTTCCCGTCAGAGCCGTAGTGGCACCCTCTCTATCTTTTTGGCGATGTCCATGCTCAGCTGTTCATCCGCACCACTATCAGCTCGCACCCAGAGATGTAGCTCCTCCCTCTGCCATTGTCATGCGGAGAGAACCCCGACCTCACCCGGCGATGCCTTTTTTCCTTCTGTCCTAACCACCACCGTTGTCGTCGGCGGACCCACGGGTGGTTTCTTGCTTATTAACAACGATGCCAATGGTACTCGTGAAAGACACACCATAATTTTTCTTGTCCACCCGCCTACATATGTACTCCACGGAAAGCCGTAGAATTTCTCCAAGCGGACCCGAAGTCCCAGAAAAGCAAACTAGTTGATCCTGCCTATCTCGCATCACTTGCGCTACGGACTTGCAAATAGCCGAAGCCACCTCGCAGTCCCCAACTGCCGAATCAACCACTAAAGCACAGTCAGTCCAGCCGACATTAATTTTACATCCATTGTCCCTTCCGGATAAACCACGTGCAGTGGGTTGCTCCACAAGGACCTGGCCAGCCTTCAATTTACCCCCTCGGGCCTGGTCTCGAATCCATGGAGCCTTACGAAACACCGGTGCGTGTTGCGGGTGTTCGATCCCGAACACTATGTCTATAATCCAAGCAGACCGAAAATCTTCTGGAAACTCAGCGGTGCCCTTCACTAGAGTTGAAAGTAAAAAGACCTCCTGAGGCCAGCCTCTAAGAACTAACAGCTCAATATCTGCCTCTGCAACTCCGCAATCAATCGTTCGCCGGAGTTCGTCAATCGACGACAAAGTTGCAGCCCGTTTTAGACCCTCATCCGAAGTCTGCGATGCCATATCAATGATGATAAAATATGTTTGTATAGCCTCATCCGCTGTGCTCAACGGATGATGAGCTTCTTAAAAATTATAAAGCGCTTGGATGTAATATGTCACAAAAGATCCACATCTTACATTCGCATTTAGACTTTTACCCTTCAAATTTAGGAGCTGTGAGTAACAATCATGGAGAATGCTTTTACACGAAATATCCACCTTGGAAACACGCTATGGGCTAAAATAGAACTTACGAAAGCTGGCTGATTACTGCTGGATTCTTATGACTGATGTACCAAACAGAAACTAGATCAGAAAATTCAAAAGAAGCAGATTTTAGGCATGTAGAAATTTCACGCATATATTTTTATACTACGTGACGTTAAAATAAAAATAATTCTTTCTTCTCACAACAAATAATGTTAATCACAAATAATGTTAATCACAAAAAACTATGCCTAATAGAAAAAAACCAATTAACAAACATATTTGAAATCAGCTTCAAAAATATTACAGAATTCAGTTATTAACATTCTTGTAATAAACCAAAAACCAAATTTTGTTTTGCAATATAACCACCATTTTCCTATTTGCAAATACGGTCTCTTTCAATTGCAATTTCCATAACAGCTTGCAGTATCTCTGCAAGTAGTGCATTCACTGTTCTGTTCAGTGTAGTGTGTAGTACATTCACTGTTCTGTTCAGTGTAGTGTGTAGTACATTCACTGTTCTGTTCAGTGTAGTGTGTAGTACATTCACTGTTTTCCACTCAGTTGGGTTTGGTTCATTAAATATTTTTAGTTACATAACCCTAAATAATGAATATAGTTTAATTATTATGCAGTTAATACTGTAGTATTCAGTTAACTTTTAACAATTTTATTAAATGATAGCCATTAATTTGTTATCGTTTTGGTCAGGAGTATCAAAGCGATAATTATTTGCACCAACGTCTTATTTCTTATACAAAAAAAATTATTATGAATATATTATTATGAAACACTTCCGTTTTAAATATTTTCGTATTCTGAACCCCACCCTTAAAAGGCTAATGAAGTTCCTTTTCATGGTTCTTTTCAATTAAACTATTTCTAATCTTTATTTATCAGCGAGAAATATGTCTCAAATCAGGTACTTAAAAGTTAAATTTCCATGCATACTGTTATGCTTGCTAGAAAGGAAATAATACTTAAATTTTTAATTAAAAATAAAGAAAAGTAGAATACTGCTTAAAAACGCAAAACTTAAACAAATAAAGTGAACTTAAGTTTTAATCAATGTATATAGTAACAGAAATAGTGTATTCTATATAGATTTAAAATTAGCTTAAATTTTGGTTTTGGTTAGATCATTACCAAATAACAATAATGGAAATATCAACCAGTGACTGCTTAAATATTAGGATTAATGTTTTAACGATTTAGTGTGCCATATATTACATGTATATAATTATCTAACATTATAACATATTTTTAAAAGTTGATAATCTGAAAAATTTATATTAAATAATTTCATATTTCTTCTGTATTGTTCGTGGTAAATGCATTATTTAGTAAATTTGATAGACAAACTAGAATATAGCATCTAAAACTTTGGTTCAACCCACGCAAATGAGTTACAGATCCAAATATGGAATACGGTGAGCTACAACCTTCTTACACTTAGTTCCCTTTCCATCATTTTACATAACCGCAAACATTGTATATTTGGCGGAAACACTTCATGCCTTTTCTCTACACAAGAGTTTGTCAACCTGCGGGTCGCGAAATTAGCCTACAACTTTAAACAATAATGGAATATTTTATGAGAAAAAATCATCTATTATAAACGTTTTACTTATAAATACACATGTAAAGAAAATAAATTAATGAGATGTTTATTTTTTTTGTTTAAAAGTTTCTTCATACCGGGATCTACGTTAGAAACACACAAATACAATTGATTTCAAGTGATAAAAGAAAATTTCTATATTTAGTTTTTTGCAACCATAAAGGAAAAACAATTTTCTAAATCGTATCACCTAAATATATCCAGATCTATCGTATCTAAAACACATCTAAATATTCAGATGTGAATTGTCGTTGTAACGTTTCATCAGCAGACATTTCCATGAGCTGATCATGAATTTCAACTGGTGACTTGACAAATGCATCTAAATTGCACTAAATGGATTCAATACCCATCTCTTCTAGAAATTATTTTTATCTTACGGGAAGTATTCCGCCAACTGAATTTTTAGCTCAAGCAAATGTATCTTCACGCTATCTAAATTGTGGTGAATAATACTCTGTTCATCCAAATTTTTATCAGTATAATAGGAAGTGAATGGAACCATACAAAAAATATTGTTTTGTACGAATAATCCAGACATCAAGATTCTTAATGAAAGCGTTAACTTTGTCTGTCATTAATAAAATGTTTTATCTCGTCCTTGTAAATTCATATTCCTTGTATATTCATATTAAATGCAAAAATATATCAACTAAGTAAGCCAATAGTAACATATTCTTCTGTAAAAACACTGAAAATGGCGTCAATAACTGGGCTAACATTTTTCCCCGCGATTACCATTTGATTTTTTTGAAAGAGTTTTTATTTCTTTACGTCCATTTCATCGCTTAGTTTATCAAACACCCTATTCTGTAACGGTCGACTTTTTATCAAATTAACCATTGTTATAGCTTTAAAAGAATTTGTTTGAGATTTTCCGGCATATTTTTTGTGGCAAGAGGATATCTGTGAAGGAAGCAATGCGTCTATTCCGCTCTTGGTATAAGACGATTTTTTTAATTTTTCCAGAAATCAAACTAGAACACCGATACCTTAATTATTATTATTTTCAATGAAACTTCTATTTTAAAAACATAAATAAAGGCACCAGACGCACGCTTTGGATTTGAAACTAAACTAACGTTCTGTAATCCCTTACGCTTCTTTTATAGTGCTGAGAGTACAACTACTTCAAACCTGCATGTTTGAACGTGACGCTGCCACAGCCAATATCATGCAAACAGACCAAATTACAAGGAAAATCAAGTTGTCACCTGTAAATTGCTCATGTTTTTACACTTCGTACATGCGTACTCACATCCTTCTCTATCAGTTCAGCTAAATAGTTTTAACTAGGTTTCATTGAGTTGGGATTAGGGGATAGCGAAATATTCATTTATTTTATTTTTTTATTTTTTTGGGAGATATGGAGCTACAAAGATTGAGAATTTCTACTCTCCACCAAAAACGGATTTTTTAACGATATACTATTTTCCAAGAATTGTACACTACTGGTATAAATCTACTGCATTTATTGGTTTCTTCAATATAAATTTTAATTACTATTATCCATTTACATAAATACATTACACTAGTACTATAAAACCGCATCCACTTAAATGAAAATAAAAGGATATTATTATATGTATTATTGGACACATAACATACATTAAAAAAAGCTATATTGAGATATGATAATACAAAATAAAGAATGATTACATAGACATGGCAAACTTACAAAATTGTTGCCTAAAATTTGTTATTCCGAATTAAAGTTATATTTTTATTTCATTTAGCTACCAATTTTTTTCTCTTTCATTTCCAGAAACGTATTGCTATTTCTGCTATAAAAATAGTTAATTTGCTGCTTTTGTTTTCATGAATTAAACAGTACTATATAACCAATTAAAAAAAGTTTATTCTTTATTTCCTGCTTTTTTTTTGTTTATTGTTTTTGCGTGTTTTTTTTACATAGATTAGCTTACTTGTTCTTATAATTTAATTCCTGAATATTTAGTGTAATCTTTTTTTGTTACTTCAAATGTACACAAAGATGTGTTCAATGAATATTCTCGACAGTGTGTTTTCTTTTTCAATGGACAGTACCTAATCCTAATAAAGTGATATATCTAATAGACAGTTGGAACACTAAATTCCTCTACGTAGATTATGGCATTCACATTTAATCTATTTTATGAATCACTACTACTTGTTTTCATTAATAGTTACTAAAATGCCAATCTGATCAAAATTTTCCTCGTCGGGGAGTCGGGGTTCACCGAAAATTTTCAGAAAGTTAAAAGACGGATCGACACCGGTAGAGACGTTTAGTAACGAACAGAGCCGATTACTCTTGCGTCACCAATATGGGCAAAATAAAGGCAGTATGCCACAAATCCTTGAATACCGGCCGAGGAGTAATCTTTTGCTGATGAACTTCATTCTCAAGTTTTTGTAGAGTGAAACGGATTATAAAACATCAGAGCGGAATGGAGGAACCTACTCCCTCTCTTACACTAACGTTTAACTTTCCCGTACCACTGGAGAAAATAAGAGTAGGTTACATGTCTATTCGAGTACGACCATTCATTCCCAATTCTCTGCTACGATTCTACAGTCAAAGGTAGGGCCACACTACAATTTCTTCCTCAAACACTACAATATGTTCTCGTTGCGAAAAAAAGATCATAAAGACTCTGACTGCCAGGAGGAAGAAAAATGTGTTGAATCGTGTTGAAACTGTGGTGAATCGTATTCTGCTCGCTCACGAGATTGCCGAGCTTTTAAAGAAGAAAAGGCAATTCTCATAATTTGTACCGGGCAAAAGTTATCTTTTCCGGCCGTATGAAAAGAATATAAAAGGAGGTTGAACTCCCGGAACCTGGTAAAACAAGAGTCTCTTTTATAGCCGCTATATCAAGGCAACTTCTTCCAAATGCCGCTAATCAACAGTGCCGATCCTGTAGTGAAATAAGCAGCTTGTTCAGGTGTTATTTAATCAGACTGCCTCGCTCACAGCCATTATTTCGGAGCTAAGTAAGATGAGCAAGAAGTCAGTAGTTGCAGCTAGTGAAACAAAAGCTAGTGGGATTTCTCTTAAAGATCCTATCCTCAAAGTTTTGCCTTTACGGATAGGGGTAAATACAGCTGAGAGTAAGCCGTTTAATAAGCTCTCCGTTAAGAGAACCCACAAAACCCCCCTCTGGGTTGTCGTCGCGACTTCATCATTTTTCAAAATCTCTGCTACCACCACCTCGTATACCGAAGGATGTGGTTGAAGAACTGGCCGACTCCAGGGCATCGAATGTTATTAGAAAAATGAATTCAAAAAAAAAAATCAGAATCACCAACAACAAATTATATATTTATATATATATATATATATATATATAAAATGATGTAGAATTAAGAATTATACATGTTACCTTCATTTATGAACATTATCAAGTGGAACGTTGGATGTCTTTGGTCCCGCATTGAAGATGTTACAGTACTGATACGTGCGTAAGAATCTTTAATAATGTGCACCTACTGAAACGATCTACTGGAATAAGATGCAGTAACACTCGGGGGCTATTTCTGTGAGAGATACAACTATCTCGTAGACATCCTAATCTCGAAGGAAAGACAGCCTTCGTGGCAGTTAATTTGCCATAACCACCCCTTCCGTACCTAGCCCTGAGGTGCTTTACCAAAGGTCATCTTCATTACTATAGCAATAGACATCTCACAGTCTCGATTGCCTCAGTCAGGTTGCCACTGATGTGAATGCCACGAATGACATTCCCATCGGTGTGCTAACGCTAACCTAACTGAACGTACTTAAAATGGTCTCAAACACTACTATACCGATTGAGCTGCTCCAACCTAACCTACCCGAAAACGGTAAAAAGTGAGCTAGAGACGCAATACCAGACGAAAAACAAGAAGATAAACTGTAAATAAGGAAAACACAAAAACACGTAAAAAACTAAAACTAACTCTAAATTAATCCAAGAAAAACAAATTGCAAACAAACACAGTATATAAACACGTAATTAACCCAACTAAAACGCCAAAAAAGATGTTACCCAGAAACAAAATCACAAATAATAAATTAACCTAAAATATCCCGAAATATAAAATAGCATCAAAAACAAACAAAACCTTGTATCATAAATAAAAACTCAGCTGTTATACAACAATTAATCTATATACTGCCAAAACAAAAACATAAACAAACATGTAAATGCATGTATTAAGTAATCATAAACCAGACGTAAACAGAAAAGGAGAACAAAATCAAACCAGAAACACAAGGTAGACCCAATTAAAAACTTGATAAACAATAAATGCCAAAACAAGAACATAACCATAAACAGAACACTAAAGTAACCCATAAACATAAACCAGATATAACCACCAGAATATTAAATTACCCCAAAAAACAGATAAGCATCAAATACTGAAGCTGACAAAGCTTAGATTAGAAACGTAATCAAAAACAAAATACATGTTAGAAAACAAAACAATAAACACAAACACGGCTTAAACACAAAACAATAAATAAAAGTAATAACTATCATACGAGTATATCGATCGGGTGACATACGAGTAGAATGTCCCGCGCACGTTTATACACAGGAAAATCATCTGATCAACAATAGTGCCCGGCCGGTTTCCCAACACGAGAACAACTTGAACATATGGGCAATCCTCTTCCCTTTTAATCAAGCAGTCTTTTGCATGATGGACATCCTTGCCGCAAAATAACACAGTTCTTTTTCTTTACAACATTTTGCTACGTGCCCAGCTCAAAACAACGACTCATCTTGACGTAATGTTTAACCTACAAGATGTGAAATCCACAAATACTCGACCTTTCTGTATGAAAAACCTACGTAATTCTTTATCGCACACTATAATATAATGAACTTCGCTACTTTCCCTTCTGCCAGCACGAAATACAACCTTATAAAGATTACTAAACTTACCAGACGTATGTTTCGTGTTTGGATACGAATGGCGTCCAGAAGCCTTCTTCGCTAAGCTCTTGCGTCACATCTTATACAATCATACGAAGCCGCAGAGGTTTGGCAACAATTGGTTTAATGTTTCATTGATTCGCCACTTCATTACGTGTAATCTTAATTTCAGATTCACTGTCAATAGTTGCGATTGTTACACCCTTGAAGTTTTGTTTTAAACTAAAAATTGAAGTGCCTGCTTCTTAGCCTCTAGCGTTCAGTAATCTCTCCTATAAATGCCTCAGGGGTAACACCAGTTGGCTTATCCATCAATAACAAGTTTGACGACAACACTGGGGGAATAAAAACCACTTCTGAAGTCAATTTCTTTTCAATTAGTAGCGGCATCAGCAGAGAACCAGTATACACATTCCCACACTTACCCATTCCAGCCCTGAAGCACTCCATGTACCCTGAAGCCTATAGTTCCTTCTAACCGTTAGAAGGTGCAAGAATCGCTGCTTGCGCAATAGAGACTGTATATAATCACAACTCTTCTCACTGATATTCCGCGTATTACCTACAAATTCCTCTACCTCTACAAATATGTTACCAAACATACCAATTAAATTTAAAGCCTCATTAGATACTACGTCCGTTGTTGCCAAACCCTTTCCCAAATCTTTTAAGAAGGCAACCTTAGCCTTTTTGGTTGCAGGAGCGGCAAGACCTCTTATGGCACATTGAAGAACCAAATATTTCCTCAACCAACCGAGCATCTGACTCAGAATTATTTCCGTTCTCGACAGTCACCTTAGTTGCCGACTACACAGCCCCTGCCACCGGAACTTTCTTTAGTCGTTGCTGTAGGCTGGACGAACCCCAAACACCCTCATCTGATACTTCATCACTACTACACCCGCGGTAACCGCCTCCATGACCCGTCGCAAGCGAGCCTTCTGAACCTCTTTTGACGCTCTCTTACGAGCAATCCGAGCCTCCTCCTCCTGGGCCACATTCTCCCTGGTCTCCCTCTCCTTCAGTTTACACTCCCTCTCAAGCCGCCTTGCTCCTCTACTTGCCGCAGCATCATCATAATGTACCCTTTATTCATGGGCCGGTTGCTCAGCCGCCGCCTTTTCTGCAAGGAGTTTTCTAATTCTAGGAGATTTTTTATCTCTTCATCCAAATCATTCATGCTAACCCACAAAATAAAAAAAAAATATAACTAAGGAAGTAACAACATAAAATAAAAACAACAAATCCACAACGAAAAATATACTATCAATCAATCACTTCCTCTATAAACAAAACGTAAGAACCAACGTAAACAAACTACAAATTTAAACAACAACTACCAGCCAATCACAGAAGACCAATATGGCTGCTGTTGCCAAGGTAAATAACAGTCCAAAAAGCCAAACAATTAATGAGAAAAACCAAAAAAATACACTAAATTAGAATCCAAAACCAAGTTGTTAAACACTAAGTACAAACTAGGGGAAAACGCGAAAACAATATATTCCAAAGAGGTAACCTAACAGTCAACAACCTGTTCAACAAACCTAGATATCTGAGCTATCCCAACAATCAAAGCCTTATAAACAACCAAAAACAAAATACCTAAAAATAAACTAAAACTAACACTGAACGTGAACGACAAAACCCTTAAGAAACGTAAAAATATACAAGAAAAAATAACACAAAATAGTACAATGAAAAATCCATTTAACCAGAGCACTAAAAACACGTCTTATCTCGTCGGAATCGCGTGCCCAACTCAGCTTCCTCATAGATAGCAGAGAAAGTGATGAAAGCTCGTTTTGCCTGTGCCATTCAGCATTTTATATTACTCCTGCTTCGTCCATCTTTAGTTCTACTTCTCAAATAACAAAATTTTTCTACCTCCACAGCCCCTCCCCCTTTTCTCTTACTACTTTCACATTCTGTGGTCCATCTTCATTATTTCTACTATATTTCATTACTTTCGTTTTTTTCTTGTTTGTTTTTATGAGTTACTTCTTGTGTAGGACTTCATCTATGCCGTTCATTGTTCCTTCTAAATCCTTTTTACTCTCAGCTAGAATTTCTATATCATCAGCAAATTGTAGCATATTTATCCTTTCACCTTGTACTATTAATCTGGATCTAAATTGTTCTTTAATATCATTAACTGCTAGTTCTATGTAAAGATTAAAAAGTAACGAAGATAGGAAATATCCTTGTCGGACGCCCTTCCTTTCTTATTACGGCTTCTTTCTTATGACCTTCAATAATTACTGTTGCTGTTTGGTTCCTGTAAATGTTAGCAATCGTTCTTCTATCTCTGTATTTGAACCCTAATTTTTTTTAAATGCTGTATATTTTATTATAGTCTACGTTATCGAATGCCTTTTCTAGGTCTATAAATGCCAATTATGTTGGTTTGTTTTTCTTTAATCTTTCATCTACTATTAATCTGAGCGCTAAAATTGCTTCCCTTGTCCCTACACTTTTCCTGAAACCAAATTGGTCTTTTTCTAACACTTCTTCCACTCTCCTCTAACTACTTCTATACAGAATTCTAGATAAAATGTTTGATGCATGGCTAATGAAGCAACTTTTTCTCTATTCTTCACATTTATCTGCTCCTGCTTTCTTTGGTATCGTGACTATAATACTCTTTTTGAAGTCTGACGGAAATTCCCCTTTTTCGTAAATATTACACACCAGTTTGTAAAATCTATCAATCGCTTTCTCACCTGCACTGCGCAGTAATTCTACAGGTATTCCGTCTATTTCAGGAGCCTTTCTGCCATTCTAATCTTTTAAGCTTTGCAGTCGACGAGTTGATTTCTAAATCTTTGCTTAACCATGACATAATCTATCTGATATCTTGCAGTATCACCTGCTTTTCCACGTGTATATTCTTCTATTATGATTTTTAAACCGGGTGTTGGCAATTACTAAATTATACTTCTTGCAAAACTCTGTAAGTCAGGCCCCTCTTTCATTCCTTTTACCCAGCTCGTATTCACCCACTTTATTCCTTCCTTGCCTTTTCCAATGTTTGCAATCCAATCTCCAGTTATTATCAAATTTTCATCCCCTTTTATGTGTTTAATTGCTTCGTCAATTTCTTCCTATACACACTCTCTCATCTAATCATCGGTGCTTGAAGGCATATAGATGTTAACAACATTGTCGGTTTAGATTTTGATTTTATCCTTATTACAATGATTCTACAGCTGTGCATTTTGAAATGCTCTATTCTGTTCCCTATCTTTTTGTTCATTACGAAACCTACTCCTGGATTTGAAGTTGAGTTATTATTCTGAACTAATTAATCTAAATATAGGTAATTATTCTAAAATCACCTGACCAAAAGTCGTTTTCCTCTTCCCACCGAATCTCGCTAATCCCTACATCTACGTTTATCCTATCCATTTCCCTCTTTTTCTAACCTACCAACCTTTTTTAGACTTTGTAACATTCCATGCTCCGACTCGTAGAATGTTATTTTTTAATTTTCTGGTGAGTCCTTCCTTAGCAGTCCCCACCCGGAGATCCGAACGGGGGACTAGTTTACCTCCGGAATATTTTACCAAGGAAGGCGTCTCCATCTGTGTTATATGAAAATGCAGTGAGCTACATTTTCTTGGATAAAATGCAGCTGTAGTTCTCCATTGCTATCAGTTGCGCAGTACTCAGAGGACCGAGTGTTGTTGATATGGCGGTATAAGTCGTCCTGATCTATGCCCTTAACAACTACTGAAAGAGCTGTGGACCCTCTTTCAGAAATCATTCCTTAGTCTGGCTCTCAACAGATACCTCTCCGATATGGTTGCATCTTCAGTCCAGCTACTCTGAATCACTGAACACTCAAGCCCCTCTCCATCGGCAAGGTCTCATGATTCATAGAGGGAGCTTCTATGTAGCTCGTATTAAACCAAATCACCCTACCATCTTGATTCAAAAATTTGGTTATTCATACGGTTTTTCCGTTTTTTTATGTCATTCGGGGTATGCTGGATGGTAATTTTTTCTTATAATTTCCTTTTTTAATGTTTATTCATCATGATTTTATTTCGCATATAACATATGTCATGGGCTCTTTCCATCTACGCTGGGTTTTGATATTACCGATGTTAGGTTGTTTTATTAACTTTTGTTTCTTTTAAATATTTATTACATAAATATTGTACCCGGGCTCTAATGACGATACTTTATTGTGCGTCCACGAAAAAGAAAAATAAATTTTTCCCTCGATTTGTATTCCAAGAATTTTAATACGGTTTAATTTCACAGAGCGAGCAGAAAATAGGGCTAAATATTTCGCGATCCGAAAGTCCCTAACGAACCGTTTTATGACTATCCTCTTTTTCTATTAAGCACCCGGAACTACCGTAATGTATTGCTTTCAAAGGATGAATGAGAATGATATATGAATAATGTAAATAAAGTGTAGTTTTGTGCAGTTAGAGGTTGACTATTCCTGTGTTGTTAATTGAAACCCAACCACCAAAGAACACTGGTATCCACGATTTAGTATTCAAATCCGTATAAAAGTAACTTCCTTTACTAGGAATTGAACCTTAGAACTCTTGATTTCGAAATCAGCTGATTTTCGATTACACGTTCACCACTAGACCAACCCGGTGGTTGGTTTTCTGACCGATGCTTATTTAATTTATTTTCCTATATTTGGCTACAAAATCATCTTCCCAGATATAACCGAGAAATTTGAAATCATATATATATAAATATATATTATAAATTATTAAACATTTAAAATATAAGAATATTTCAAAGATATATAAATAAAATATGTGCATATATTTGATGTTAAAATTAATATCACTTAATCTACAATATTTCTCTAGCATTTTTCAAATTACAATAATGTAATTTTTTTATTACGAACCATTTATTCATATCTGATAATTTAAGTTCAAGATCTATGTACACAAATTAATAAAAAAATATAATAAAATTTTCTTTAGTCCTACTTGCAATTATAAATAGGAAACTACCTATTTCTGCTCTACGGAAATTAAAAAGTGTTTTAATTTATGAGTGTAGATGCAAACTAAATTAAAATGGATTCAATATTATTAGTAAATAATAATGTAAATAACTGTACTGCAGAAATATTAGGACACATAAGTCCCCTATTGAACTTTTAATCTACTTTCTAAATACGATGTGCTTGTTATAAATAAATTAATTCTAGTGAAAGCGATAGTAAGTGATAAGTACAAAAAGGAGGCGTTACCATTTGTGTACTTATAAGTGTATTGTGATCGTTGCTTCATTCATTATCCCTAATAATGTATTATAATTATTATATTCTCCCCTCAAACATTTTTTTATTTATACGTTGAAGATAAAATAAATGATAATAGTAATCAGTTTAAAACCAATCATAAAACAACAAGCTTCTTAAATTAATTTACCACATTTTGGTTAGTACTTTCAGTACCTTAAATCGAATTCTAATGATAAACCTACAGACTTTAACCATATTTCTGATGGTTTTTATTTAATTGAGTTGTATGGGCATAAACTTCTAAGGTCATTAGTGCTTGCTAAATTCTTTAAAAAAAAGAGAATAAAATAAAAAGTAGGATAATCAGATGTAAGGGTTTACAGGGCCCTTATATTATAAAAAATATATATACATTTAACAACTGAGATATTTAAATAAAATAGAATATAACCTATACAAAGTGTAAATGGCCCTGATATTTACTTAAAACACACAGATTAAGACTAAAATATTAAAAAATCTTTCAAATAAAATACACAAAATATTTGGAGAATACCACGTAGATTTTGAGAACCTATGTGGTCAAAAGCCCACACATATGGGATTCTCATTCAACATAACATACATTGACTTTCGTCGAAGGTTTTCTACAAACTGGTTTGTAATCAATGGGCATGTAGGTTAGCAATTGTTGTTTCTTCTGTGCCATTTTCTAAATCAGCAGCGATATTATTTGTAAATCCCTACCTCATTCTGAAGTTTTCATATATATAATACATTCTTCCAGTAGATGCTTAACAGTAAGTAGTTTGTCACACATAATGCACATTTTGTCTTTCTTTGAAAATAACAAATATGAATTTGTTATTTTCGTGTGACAGATTCTGAGTCGGTCAACACCACTTGTTTCCGACGAGTCAGTTTCGTGTCGCTCTTCAGTTTATATGGAAAATAAATTATATTTCATTTTATTCAATATCGTATTTAAGCTTCTCCATTTATTTCTCCACATTGTCCTGATAGTCACTGTAAGCGATTTTAACGTCTCCCACTTGAACAGGAATAATGTCCATGTTGGTTCTAAAACCTAAAAATATTCATTTAGTGGACTGTAAATCCAAGAGTGATTCATCCGTCGGGTGGATAATAAATAATGTGCAGAATTGCTCAAAAATCTTATTATCGTTCATTGAAAACCATTAATAGCTTAATGTTAACTTACGCAGAATTTTAATCTTACAATCGTGAATTTTATATGTCGACATGAATTCTCTTGATTTTTATGAAGCATACGATTATAAAGAAGAAAATCAAAACATAATATTTAAAGAATTTTTTCTTTACTTTAGATTCACGTATTAAAACATAATATAAGATATTTCAGCATTAATTGAAACATATTAAATTTTTAACAAGCAATTATAGAGAGAGTTTACATTTTGTAGTGTCTTATACATTAGATTGAGGTGAACTGATAGAACATGGTTTTAATATGTTAAAAGAAAACAATACAACAATCCAAAAAATGATTTTCTTTTGTTTTTAAATTAAAGTTCTTCTTATTACCATAAACACATGAAATGATATAGTTAAATCTTAATAAATAATACAAAACTTATTACATTGCTAATACACAGTTACATAAATCCGAACGCCTATCGTTCGAGTAGCGGACTGACGCCAGCACACCCCGCAGCAGAGATTAGTACTAACTAACCTACCGGACGCGAACCATATGTTCAGTAGAAACACGCTGAACAGTCCATGTTTTTCGAAAATTTTGCCATTGACAGCTTCGTCTGCGCTTTCATTTTCTGAGATAACAGCATGCCCTGAAGTTCATACAAATACTTATCGCCATATCATTCGGTTTAATATATATATAGAGTGGACAGGATGTTAGCGATAAGGACATCCTCAATGTTCATGTTCCGAACAGCAATTAGTGCTCTTAACGAGTCGAAGCACTCTCTACGTAAAATGTTCTGTGTAGCGAAAAGCGTGCTATTGACAATGGCGATATCGGGCAGCTGCCATGTTTAGATGTTCAGTTTTAGAAGTATCAATAATAATTTTCATATATCCCTCTTAATTACTGATGATTGTTGAAAATTTCTTGTTGGATGATCACTTTTGGTTTCTCTTTTGTTTTTACCATAAGAAAGATCTAATCTTGCGCTTGTGGATGGCAAAAGCTATAGTCTTATTTCTCTCGGAGAAATTGCTAATGTATCCGCCAAGGAAATTTCGTATTTTGTTGCTAACTCGTAACACCTTATTACGGCTGATCTGGAATAAGTAGCTCGGTGTTCATATAAAGCAGCCAAAAAATCTTAATTAAACTTTTGTTGTATATATGGTTAGGAAAGGCCCATGCATATGCTACATATCTTAATAAGATCTTTCTTCTATAATGTAGTGCCATTAGGCCGGCTGCTGACATTAAACTTCTTACCGGGTTTGTACGGAAAGCGCCTGTGGCTTATCTGATTTCGTTTTTGTGTATTATATCTTACTTTCTGAGATGCGACTTTCTAGCGGATGAACATGCAACACATCCCTAATCGAGCTTCGATTGAACTAGTGCTTTATGTCTTGCAGTAACGTATTTTTATCTTAGCCTTAATTGATATTTGCCAAACATTTAATAATGTTTATGGCTTTCTTGCATCTAACACTCAGTTTATGTATATGAATTTCCCAAGTAAGTGATTTATCTAACAATAGACCTAAAACACCGAGAAAAACTATACATTATCTTTCTATTGAAATGGGTGGTCATCAATGGTCAAAATATAACTGCGATGAGGAATTTTCTTCCTACAGAAGTCTATAGAACACGTTCTTTCTGGTTAAAATTTGAATCCGTTATTTTATGTAACATAATTGAGAGTTTTTATCACTCGTTACAATTTACACTTCACCTTAACTATAATGCTACTAACATATACGACTGCCAGATCACCGACGTAGACACTTTTGTTGGTTTCTTATGGATCAATTTCTTAATGGCGACCGTAAACAAAGTACTGCTCAACGGTGAGCCTTGTGGTATACTATATTCTAGTATTGTTTCTAAGGAATACTCACTTGAAACGAATATCGCTGTTGTTGCCAAGTAATATCGGTAAATTGCCGAGCATGGCGCATTCATGTAGTTGATGCAGTATTCCATGACGCCAAGTCATATTAAAACCCTTCTGCAGATCAAAGAAGAAGCTGACACAGTGTTTCCTAGAGATAAAACGGTTGTTTATAGTACTTTCTAAATTTATCATTTGAACAGTAGTTGAATCGCACTGATGAAACCCTGCTCGATGCCAGAATAAAAGACCATCTTTTTCTAAATTTAAAAGAGTCGATTATTTGTCATATTGTCGAAGATTTTTCCGATAGTAACAATCCGGTGCTTTGCTGTTACAAGTTCATTTATTTTAATAGGTAAATTGTATGAAATATTCATTTTGGTTCCAAAATTTAGTTGGCCCTGAAGTTGTGTTTCCCGGTTTTTGAAGCATTCATCAAAATTAGTTGTTTTACTCTCTTGTTTAAAATGATTGGCTAATATTTCATCAATTTCGTTTGGAGTATCTAGTCATTTTCATATTGATGGCAGTTACGGGAGTAAAGTTTGCGCATCAACTGATAGCCTTCATTTTCTTCCAAACGATTTTTGGAGTGGTATTTCTGCTAATAGATGACACGTATTGTTGCCAGGATCGGTTTTTTTGATCTGTCATAAGGTCTTTCTGCATACGCTTTGTGTTTTTTGAAGGCTAATTAAATTTTGATGTTAGACGTTTCATGAGACCGTTATAAGGTTTATTTTTCCTTTTTATTACTTCAATAATTTTATCATTCCACCACGGTAGGGTGGCTTTTGAGTTTTCCGGATTTTTGGAGATGTATTTTGATGCCGAGTCAAACATAGAATTACTTTTCCCTCAACGACATCATTCTCAAAAACTCCAGTTTTTTCGGGGAGTTTTATATCAGCAGTGAAGCTATCCATTCTGCCTTATTAAGCAGCCATCTTTAGGGGATGAGATTTATTTTTGTTGAAATATCAGTTGAAATTTTGCACAGGAAAATGGTCACTTCCGTAAAGTTCTTCTAAAACCTTGAAAGTGTACATTAGTGCTTGATAGTGAGGTGTGCTTAACTACATTTATAAATGCTAAATTTATACAGGATATCAATTTGTCTCTGGCATTAAAATAAGTTCCTGAACCGATGTTCATTATAACTGAATTATATTAATTTAAAAGGGACTTTACTAATTCACTTCCCAGGGAATTAATTTTATCCGACCCCCCAAATAGGATTGTGTGCAGTAAAGTCACCGATTAATAGTACGGGTGAATGAACCTGAGTAATTAAACGCATCATGTCAATCATCCTCCTTCCAATCAAAATTCGGCTAGTATATGCTGCAGATAGTAGCTTCATTCTGATAGAAATTTTTGTTAATTTCAACCACTTCGGAGCTAGCACTTTTCGACATTACTATAGTTATTCTACCTTTAAATCTTACAGGTTTTCCTACGGGTTACTAATTTTGGTTTCAGGAGTACCAGGGAAATACAGGACCACTCTTCAGAGTACACGCGTACAGGGGCTAGAGCTAAATACAATTGAGTTTGCCCAGGTACCAGAGAAAATCGTTCGAGACTAACTTTGTAGAACCATCCACGCATCGGCACGATACTTTCCACCTTGGATTACGGATTCGTAAGATGTCGCAACACCACCGAGTGTAAATAGAAAAAGAAATAGTGTAGGATGTTGTGTAATTGGGTAAGGATGTATGTTGTAATTTGTGTAGTGTACGTGTATAGTTTAGACTGATCTGCAGCTTGGGGTGTAGTAGGAAGAAAACTGCACTGGCTAGGGCCAACATCCACAGTCTTAAACAGTAAGACCCCCTGTCGGAGAAATCAGAATGATGGAATCATTATTTCTTATTTATATATGTAAGAGCTTGGTCGCTTAACCTACCAGTACGCACCCACAAGTACATTAATATATCTAATGGTTGCAATCGACGTATTTTGTATGTGCAGTAATCACATAAACCACACAAACAATCTGAGGAAAAGGAGGTGGATTATGGGTGAGTGAAAAAGAGAGTATGTTAAGTTTAATAACAGCAGCGGTAATATATAACATTATCACATAACGTTATGCTCTATAATAAGCTCTGCACACGCAATAGAAAACAATTTTTAAGGGTAGAAAACTTCCATTCACGGGAACATAAAGTAAACTTGTATTTTAAATTACGTATTTTGAATCTATGCAAACAGAAACGCATAAAAATCAATTTCTGTTTCTTAACCTAGCAAAAAAGAAAACTGTTAGTTAAAGTAGTGCATGGATAAGTAGTGACTTATTTTTAGAAATGAATAACTAGTGACTTATTTTCAAAAATTACAAAGAAAATTACTTTTTAAACCTACAGTAACCTTAAAACGTTTGAACTGTAAAATTTTGAAGAAGAAAATGTAGTACATAATTTTTACGAATATAATTTTCTTTCAAAAATATTCCTTTTTTTTGTTTTGCTTTTAGATTTTAAATAATAGTTCATATTCAGAAGATGAATAAAAAATTTCAACTCTTGAGTAATAATGTAAAACTAAATTGTGCTCTGCCAAATTTTTCTAAAAACTTATCCAACTACAACTTACACATGTATGCACTTTTTTTAATAAGAATAAAATATTTTTTTAGAGTTAATAAGGATTACTTTTTTTTTTAAGAGTTAGCATTTAATTCAAGTAATTAAATAGATCAAGTAATTATTTCTTTGATCTACGCCAAATTAATGCCTTTGGCTTATGCATTCTTTAAATAAATTTTCTGAATTATAGAATTTCATGGTACTTGCACAGTTACTCAGCAGAACTGAATTTAAGCAATACATTCGTTAAACAAGTTAAAATGTGTGACCTGTTTTTCTCTTGATTATTTATTCACGATATAAGCTCGAAGCTAGTCCCACAGTAACATAAAATAGAAATTTTGTATATGAAAAATTCCAGTGTAGAAAAATTCCATGCAGGATTCGAATCCGAGACATACGGATGATAGCCTTAGAAGCTATCACATGGCCATAGTGACAGGAGAGTGGTAGTATAACTGAAAACTTTTATTAATCTAAAATTATTGAAAATACAAACTACTTGCTTTCAAATAACATGGAGATTTTTCTTCAAAAAATTTTCAGAGCTAATTTTAGCACCTTCTTTAGTTTGTTGTTAATGGAACCCATCTTAAACACTTCCAAAACATCTTTTATATACAATCAAATAATATATTTTATCCATTTTTTTATTGTTCGTTAAATATATCGTTTCTATCAAATTTGGTATATTTGCAGTTTCTATGTTGCTCAAGGATTTGGAGGTTTTGGTTTTTATGTGCTGTGTAAATTTCAATACTATAGTCATTATTTTTGAATGTGTATGTTATTTCCATGAAGTGATTTGCAAATTTGCTTCTGCTACCTGTATTTGTTCATTCATTGTCTTTTCACGTAGTGTTGCATGTACGTGTTCATTCTTTAAATGTGGGTCGATGTACGATTTTCTTATACATTTTACATCGCCTAACATATATATGTTATGCCTTGGATGTAAACTACAGTGATGAACTCAGTATAATATAAAATGTGGAACAAATTAATAGTTAAATTCATACTAATAGATGTATAAAATGCAGAAAAAATCAATAGATGACTAAAAATTAACGTTACTGACATAGTAACCTGAATAGATAAAAGGTATCCCTTTTAAAACAAGTAACGTCAATAATAACCTATTGGTAACTCCACTAAATAAAATGTTGCTAATTAACTCGATTCATACTATTGGGAAAAAAATTTCTATGAAATTTAAAAGCAAATCGTTATAATTGCTAACAATATAGACAATGAATTTTGGTTTAATTAGGGTGAGACGATAAATAAATATATCCGGTTGGTCAGGTATTAAGCAAACTCTTGTTTGGTCAGTGATTTATTTGAGTAATAATTCTATCTTGCAATTTAGCAGAAAAAAATAATAAAACTTTCCAGCAGGTTATAAAACTAAGAATTATGATGATTACAAGGCAAAACTTCTTAAATGCTTAAACCTGGGAAATAATTAAAGACCTTGGTGAAAAGTATTTTTACTGAATAATGATGACTTAGATCAACGTTATTTGAAATAACCTTAGCCTGCGCGTAGACGGATCAATAAAATGGAAAAAAACTCGATATGTTTAGAATTACATTGAGTCGACTTGAGTGCAGCATACTGTGATTTTGGAGAAAAAAAGTGAGGATTATTCATTATTTTGCCGACGAATGAGTTTCATATTTTAATCTACTGAAATACTTCCATGCATTACGTACATTTATCGATAAATGGTTTATATACCAAGAATTTTCAAATGATATCACTAAAATATTATAATATTTATAATATATCTAAAAAACAACTATAAAATTTATGTGTTATATTTTTATAATTTTTAGCCTAATCATAGAATTATTCTTTGTATCATTCAAAAGACTATTTATTTTCTTAAAAAAAGAAATTAATTAAATACTCTTATATTGTACTATTTTATTCTAAGTCAAAGAAAGAAATGAATTTATAATTAACTAATCTAATTAAAGCAATACTACGTACGTTGCATTGGATAGACCTAATAATACAGAGGTAGCTTCCATTCTCCGCCTGCAACATTGAAGTACGAATTTGAATATCTTAGTAGCATTGGATCCATACATTTCAACGCTTGAAATATATTTAGTAAATTTTGCTAGATTATTGACCTTTGACTTAAAATGTTGCACAGTTTTCTAAAACAAGATTTGTTTAAACCATTGAACTGCGATTTAAATAAATTCCATCCCTCTACAAAAAAAAATCAAGTAATAAATAAATGAATAACTGATATGTTTAAAATGAATATTAATATGTTATGATGTTTGTAATATGGTATGATATGTAATTTCATGTGATACGATGTTTGTAATGTAATATGATGTTTGTGATACAATTTGAATATGTCCTGTATTAAATATTTTCAGAATAATTCTCTCGTCCCTTCATTAGACTTTATATTATTACACATTTACAAACAAGCTCTATGTTTGTAAAGATGACAAAATATTATTCCGGTTGACCTCGATCTATTTCAGTCTTCTCTCATAGCAAACACTTTTTTTCAGCCCTCATTGCGGTCAGTTGCTCTACTGATACTAAACAGATGACGTCATTTTAAAATGTATACTACTACACCATAAGTAAAGGTTTTTTTCATTCCGTGGGGTAAAATAAGTTCGTATATTTTTTTACAGCATTATAAGCAGCAATATCTTCATTTATTTCGAACTTATTGGAAAATATTTTTTTCATGTTTATTAAAAATTACTTTAAGAATTAACTGGGTAAAACTTCGCCTGAAATAATTTTGTGACAGAAGGTTTCAAACACCACGTTGCAAATATTTATATAGTAATGATCAAATGAATGCAGTACATTAAATAACTAGACTTTTTACCTTCTATAGAGCGAATTTTTGGTTCTCCATTAAATATCAATATCGACTTTAATCACTTTTTACAACCAATTGTTTTGGAATGTATTTGCTGTATGAAAAATTCAATATTTATGAAAATCTTAGATCTTACACAAATTGGCTCAAGGTTATAAGAATAAATGTCTGATATTCTACCTATTTGAAATCATAAAACACTTATCTCTCCATTGACACAAATCTACGCATGTTGACTGTAAAGAAGATATCAAAGGCAAACTCCAAAAAAAAAATGATTTCATGCAGAATAAAACACTACCGGTATTAAAAACGAGTCGTAGAATTAGTAATATACTCTTTAATGTATTATTTGTAGTACTGAAATTTTGAAAATAAGAAGCTTAAACAAGGAGTAAATACTTATGAAGCGCGTTTTTAGAAGTTGTTGAAAATTATGTGGGTTGAAGTTCTAAATGAACAGATAGTGTGAAGTGAGAAATCTTGAGAGACGTAAGAGATACGATTTTAGTCGAGTCTTGAAATGAGAAAAAATAAGTTAATGAATTGTGTATTAAAACTTTCATTTTAGTTATTCGATTCTAGTAGAGGGTTGCGCCGCAGGTAAACACCTTCCCCTATAGAGGAATATCCTCTTAATATATTTGTTGAATGTTACAAATCTTCTACCCATACACTTGCAAGACTTTAGATCTATACCAGGCCATCTGACATTCAGACTGAAGATGAATGATTACCAATTAATGCTTGCTAAGGTACTTCCCTTGTAGGTGTGTAATAAACCAATGCAACTATTTCAATAGGCAAATTACCCCTTGGACTCAGGTTCTGTTTGTAGATTCACCACCAAATTCAGTAAATAATAACTGGACTTCTCTAAGGAATTTCGGCGTGATATAAGAAATTCTATTTTAATCGAATCTTATTCTATTTATTAACTCTAATTTTATTCTAATCTAGGAAATTCGGCGCGAGGTATTCCATCCACACCTCTTCAATAATAATAATCGTTTCAAGTCATTGATCATCACTACACTACCAGCTGTGTACTATCTTCAATATATTAAGCAAGATGATAGAAGATGGTTTCTGATTTGCAATGACTCGATGAATTCACTGCAAGTAGATTATCATATCGCTCAACAGAATCTTTCTTATAAGAGTGAACCATTCTTCAATGGACCCTTATTTTGAATATTTATCACCAAAGGTGCAGTATTCAATAAAACATTATCAGTATTATACTCAGATGTACATTGCTTTATTCTACCTGAACGGAAGTGATGGAGTCTCTTTCAAGAGATGGAGTAGCTTTAAGAAACATCAATGGAACAAGTCGTGTTTGCATAAATAAGGATTACAGATTATAATTTACCATTTGTCAAAACAGAATTAATTTTTTTTTTAATTTAAATATATTGATTTATTAATAACTATTAAACTAAATGATTGTAAAAATTTTTGAAATAAATTAAAAAGTACATAAAATTTTATTTTGCTAATAACATCTGATTTTTTCCATATTTATTTTACTATTACTGAACTATTACTTATTGTAAAAATCATTTAAAATCAGAAGTTAATAATTATTAATAAATTAATATATTTAAATAAAAAGGAAATAAACAATTAAAAAAAGAAAAGGAGATGAAGTCTGATTCTCGCCGATATGCCTTCCTCTTGTAAGATTCAAATATTTCATTAATTAAACTTTTATTGAGCTATAACTCTGGAACCAATGAAAATAAGTACCACTTATGATATATCGTTGAAAGCCTCTCAATGAGGACTTATTACTGCAATTAAGAAAACGTTCAAAATCCAAATCTTCTTGATTTTGGGCTTTTTTGGACACTTTTGGTACTGTTGATTGCAATCAAAAGGGGAGGTGCACAACTAGATGTTACAACAGTCCTAAATCCAAAACTTCAACATTCTACGGTAAATCGTTTTTGAGTTATGCGAGATACATACGTACGCACATCGTACGTACGTACAGACGTCACGTCGAAACAGTCAAAATGGATTCAGTGATACTCAAAATAGATATTTCCGGTGAAATCTGAAAACTGAAATTTTTCGTGATTACAATCCTTTCTTTACTTTGTAAAAGTAACTAAAAAAGCGCCTGTATAATTTCGTAGATATTTCACTAGCCTGAGGTAAGTTTTCCTCCAATTTTTTTTTTTTTAAAGTCAGAAACTTTAAGATTGAAATTAAGGAAGATAATTTTTATAGCTGTTGATAAGTGAATAATCCGCACTATTCTTTATTAAGGGGATTTGCGATCCTGTTTATTTTATTTAAATCAAAAGTAAATCGTATTTATATTAAGTCAGATTAAGATATGAAACACAAACAGTTTAGAAATCTTAAAAACAAACTGTGAGAATAATCTAAAGTTTTTTTTTTTTAAGGTGTTCCAGGAAGACACTATTGGGATACACAGTTAAACAGCCGTTTTATATGAACTAGAAATAGTATCGAAGGAGCTGACTAATTTAAGATATTGTTTATTTCAAACAAATTTACATTCTGTTGATATCTCTTTACACGTGTTTTCAAAATATAGAATATAGCTTACTGTTCTTCTGACTGTAAAAAAAAAATCATTAATTACGAAACGGATTATTATATTTTAGCATTCCAGTGTATTTAATTTGAGGGTTCTGTTTCGACTAGTTCAAATTATTCGTTTAAAAAAAGGAAAAAAGAAAAAGATATTCAGTTTACGACGAAGCAAAAATAAAACAATTTAAAGTCTGTTAAATATAATTATAAAATTAACCAGAATTTCCCAATTAACCTATTGCTTCCCTTTCTCGTTTACAAGTTTTCAACATCGCCGTCTTTATCCCATTCCAAGATCATTATTCCTTCTTAGCTATCATTAATATACTTTTTACTTAATTTACTAAGAAAATACTCATAGATATATTTGTAAATCTGACCAATAATACATATTATTATCTCGTAATTTATTTTCGATTCATTATGTTTTGGTTGTTAATATGGTCATTCTATTATTAATAATTTTTTAATTTCGGCTACTGTTTTAAAAAGTATTTAATATTGTTTTTCTCCCAATTCTGTATTCTTCCTCGTGATATTTAAATATATTTTCTTCTCTTTTATTTGCTTCACTTTAGCTTTCTTTTTACCTTATCTTACAAATAAAATTATGTATGCTTGTATTAATAATCCGAATTGGTTCTTTTTCTACAGAATCTATAGGATTTAGCTTTAGTAAAAACATAAAGAATCTTAAAAAAATGGATACAAATGAAAAAATTGACTGGTCTAACACACTTTAAATGAGCATTCCCAATCTCTATATCTAAATCATAACGATTACGGTACTTAAAAATAATAAAACAGTCCATTACAAAATGTATATCTATGAAGTAATATTATAATAATAACAGTAATAATATCAAAATAATCATAATAATGTTTGCATCATTGAAATACAACACGCCTTGTTGAGGTAATCGTTCGACCTTTACCGATTAAACCTTTCAGTAGAGACAATAAAATATTTCCCGTAGTTAGATGTGAAAATATGCTGTAAAATTAAAAAACAAACCATTCAAAAACAAAGTACATTGAAATAATATTACATGAATATAAACTCACACACATACACACACACACACACACACACACACACACACACACACACACACACACAAAATTCAGTAAAAATACATATCATAAACAGCTAATATTATATTAAAGATTTATTTACATAGATTTATCTACTAATAGAAGAAAAAATCAGAGAGAGAGTTACTTTGCATGGAAGTTATGCAAATCTGGCTACCTAGAGCTTTGCCCTCGACTACAACTTACAAAAAAAATTAGTGCAGCATTAAAGAATGTAAGTAAAGATTATGTAAAATATTCTTCAAATTTTGTAATACGAGTTCCATGGTGACCTTATTTTCCCAACTTGATCAGTTCTGACAAATATAGAAGGCATTCAATGGTTCAATGATTTCATTTATATTGTTGCGTGTTTCGCGGCTTGATCAGGATATTAAGAGGTTGCAATTTGGAATGATTATATAATTACAGTTTATTGGTTTAAAATGTTCATAATTAAAACCAGACAGATTAATAATAATAACAATGCTGATAAATACAACAAGGATAATAATAACAAAAAATTTAATAATTACCACAAATCTAACTAACCATGGCTCGCCGCCAAAACGACTACCTTCGGGCAATCAACTGTGCAGGCGGTCCCTAGCCGCCGGGGTTCATACTCTTCTAAATCCCCTCGGCCATCCTTCGCAGGGAGAGGAATCGAAGGAAGCCAGCCGCAATTGTCCAATCTCTGCGAGTCTTCCAGTTGACTCGCAGATCAAAGAAGGAATTTACTCTCTCAAGTTCCCTAACAACTCTGGTACGCTCAGCTTTGTACCGGAGATAGACGTACAGGACATGGTCTACAGTATCATCGACCCTACAGTCCGGACACAAGCCGGAGTCAACCAACCTAAACCTAGCCACACTCTTCCTAAAAGCAGCATGTCCTGAAAGGACATGGTGCTTTATGTACTGCTTTATGTACATTTGTTCCAAATGTAACTCCGTAACATTTGGAAAAATACCATTCGTGTATCGACCAGTAGAAGAATCGTTCCACTTAGCTTGCCAGGAGTCAAAACCTTGGTCTTCAAATTTTCGCATACGCCCTGACGTTAAAAGAACTCCCTTCTTGAAAATATACTGCTTGTTACGTTCCGAAGCTAAAATGTCAATGGGTTTTACGGCGGCGAGACAGTTCTGTAGCCACCGAAAACAGCTAACAATAGAAGACGCTGGGCTCGCAAAAGAATATTCCTATAACATTGGAATGGTAAACAATAAGCCCAGACGGGCGTAGCGTACAACAGTATAGCCTCGCAGACACCTTTGTAAGGAATTTGCATGGTACGATAATTCATAGTCCAATTGGGATGAATGACTCTACGGACGCCGAAGGAGACATCAATGGCCTTCATCCCTACAAACTGGAGGTGCTCCTTGAATTAAGCTTCTCATCAAGGATAACAACCACATACTTCTGAACGGTAACATACCTAATCGGAAGACCGTCCATCACAATACGCTGATGACGAGTTGCGGTTAGACGACCCTTCAAATACATCATAGTGGTTTTCTCCGCGCTGATAACCATCTTATGCTGAAGACTCTACAGCCTTAATACCTTACATGCCTGAATAGCTTTGAGCTCTACCTCGGCACGCGAGATGCCCTCGACCAGCAGCAGCCCATCGTCGGCGTAAGCCGCTGGGCATCCGCAATCGCATGAGAAAATCGGACTCAACGACCGAGACGAGGGGTCTAGAACACTGTCCTGTGGATAACCTTTAGACAGGGTCTTTCCTACCTCAAAACTCCCGTCACGAAGTACGACAGTTCTGTCGCTGAAGTAATTCGAGAGAGTTCTGATCTCATTTAGCCTGCAATCACGCTACTGCAGTTGAAACACGTCAGAGGGCCACCACAAGTTGTTGAACGCCCCGGATATGTCCAAAAAGACACCGAGTACATAGTTGTACTCGCTGGCAAAAGCCAAACCCATGACCCTAAGAACCGCGCCCTCTGTGCCCTTGCCGGGGCGAAAACCATACTGTTCGTCCATCAGCATACGATTAGAAGTTAACCTACTATTAATGCCGAGGAACAACACCTTCTCGAAAACCATACCTACTACATGCAAGAGTGTCAGAGAACGGTAAGAGAACTTACAGTGGGATTCATGTCGCCACTTTGAAGAGCAATTTCAACTCACCACGTTTCCAGCATGTTGGGGAGTGCCCAGCAAAAAGCAACCTATTAAAAATCCTATACAGGTCCAACAATCACGGGCAATGTGCGAACAAGGAGCTCCTCGGATATGATACCATCATATCCGAGGGCTTTATTCCTAGCCAGCCTACAAATTACTTGATGGACTTTCGCCTCAGTAATTTCTGAAGACAAAAACTCAGAGCGAAAACCTACAACATCCTTCGGACACGTCAATGATACGAGGTCTCGCCAACCTCGGTCTCATCTGGAAGTAGATCGTCCATCAGATGAGCGAGGACACGATCTTTAAAACAACACCATCCTAGGTCGAGAGAGCCGACAGATGAATGTGTTTTTTCCGCTTATGACCAAGAACTCGATAAACAACACCACACGGGTCTTTATTCCCTTGCTCTTGCCCAAAAGATCGCAGGAATCACGTTTAGAAGACCAAAGCATATGAAAATACTCGGGCCTGTTCCGACGATAATCCGCTATCAAGACTGTACGCCGATCAGGATCATCCGCACGCTGTGCGGCTCTCCTGAGCCGGCTCACAGTCCGGGTCGCCAGGTCCACCAGCCAAGTCGTCTAATTGTACCTCGTCCACACTTCGAGTTAACACTCGTTTCCTGGCCGCAAGAATGTTCGAAATCTTGGGATAATCCGCTCGCCTGTGCCGGAAGCGCCCCTGCTGAACAGGAACGTCACCCCAAAAGACATCTTGCAGCCCACCTACCCAATCGAAAACTATTAGACGGTAATCGCTTTCGCAATCATCGTCTACCGACAAATTCAGAATCCTTACGGAATATCCTTACCAACGGTAACATCAATGTTGTACCATGGAAGGCCCTCCCCAAACCAAGTGCACCGGTGAAGGTAGTCAACTCACCGGATACATTGAAAACATCAAAACTGATGCTTCGCGATGAAACCGTCGATTAATTCGCCGCCATCATCCGTGATCCCACTGTGCCAAAGAAGCGATTTGGCGTTCGCCTCAACTACTATAAGAATAGAACGACCCGCTAGCAACCTAACAATTCTATCCCATCTTTGCAAGTGCTGTTCAGTGAAATCCCTGTACTGTAAGTATGAACTAACTACGACCAGGTCCAAACTATTCACGGTAAACTTAACAACGACATGATGCGTGTCAGAGGCCTGCCGTATGAAGACACTATCTATCGACTTTCTGCACTGGACAGCGGATTTTCTGTCACCAACGTAAAACTTATTCCGGCCTGAAAGACCTGGCCGATCACCCTTGATCACGTACGGGTGCTGTAGAAGAAGAACATCGAGGCTCCATTTCTGAACAACCTCACCTAACTCAACATGGATTGCATCGGCTCCCTGGGCATGAAGCTGACCGAACCTAACCATCGAGAGAGTTGAAGTACATTCAACCGCTGTCAGGTAACAACCACACTCCTTACCATTGACTGAGTGCCTATGATTCTTGCGCAACCTTTTGCAGTTAACGCAAGACGTAGTCTGTTTCTTTTGCGGACAGTCATCATGCTTATGGCCCTCCTTGCCACAATGTGTGCAGACCGACGCACACTTACAGAACTTGGCCCTGTAGCCAAACCTAAAACACTTAAAGCATCACTGCACGTCAAGGCATTCCTTGACGCGACAGGATGCGAAGTCAACGAATATTCGTCCCTCCGACACGAACTTCTGATTGAGACCAGTCCCTAACTCAAACACATCGTGTACCACGCTTACCAGTCTTGAAGAAAAGCCTACACTGATGCTTAAATGTAACATTGTCCAATTCATTGTTCGGCATAGAAGCTCCGTTCTACGTCATACACAATGACGCGTGGCCTTCTTAAACGCTTGGGGTTTACCTTCAGCTCAAACTTCTGGACTGCAGGAGACTTTTGATGACGCGGACTGTCTCCTTATTTTCTGCGACAATTACCAGCCCGTTGCTGGTCTCCTTAATATCCTTTATCTTCAGCTGATTCTGGTCACCACGAAGAGCAGCCCGGAAATCTCGCTTCAGGTCTTGGCTCGTGGTCTTCGAGCCCTCTACCCGATTGACAAAATGGACCTCCGGCTCTTTAGCCGCCTTGCTGGCCTCGCGCTTGGTCTTAAGCACGTCACCGTAGCGCCAGGGCTGCGCTGAGGCTTGGACCACCTTCGCGACTTCTTTCACCTCCTTGGGCTTGGAGGCCAAAGCTTCGTAACCTCAACTACCGCCGTAAAAGCCTCAAATGTGTGGTGCAAGACGAGGGTGTTTACGTAAGCCCTACATGGACACCTTAGCTACATGCTTGCCATCGCGGGGGACATGTGGACACCAGAAGTCCTCGGATACATCTGCAATCACTTCAACCCTGGTCGCCATATCGCCAGGTCTAATGATAGTGTGAAGTACGGCCTATATATGGAATTAGGCTGAAGAAAATTTCATCTCCGAGGAAAAATCGAGCCCCGTTAGCCAGCAATACGAATAGTACTTATGTAAAGCTGTTTCCGCCCTGGACGTGGAACGTAGGTGTTGTATTCCAGACGTGAGGATTATCTACCTCAGGGCATTATTATTATTATTATTATTATTGTTTTTGTTATAATACACTTTTTTATCTCTGTTTATGGTTATTAAATTTTCAATTTTATATTTAAAATAAAATATTTCAAAAAGTAATTAACTCCATCTGTAGTAGTAAAAAAAATTAATTCCAAGAGCTGTTCAAATATTTTAAAAGTTAAAACGCATCTGAGAAATAATTACATAAGATGGTTAATTAACAATGACATTCTGAATAATTAATTCCTTCCCTTACAGAAGTAGAACAGAACCATTAGAAATATTATATTTGTAAAAGAAGTTGACTAAATATTAATTTTATATCGTTTAGATTTTGCTGTGTGAGTGTGTATATATATATATATATATATATGTGTGTGTGTGTGTGTGTGTGTGTGTGTGTGTGTGTGTGTGTGTGTGTGTGTATGTATGTATATATTTGAATTTTTTTTAAATTTTGGTGCAAAAATATCTTAACAGATTTTTAACAATCGGTAATAACAATAAAATTCTATTATTTTACCCTTTAAAAGAACTAAAATTCAAACTTAAATAAACTGTGATCATATTGAAACACCATCGATTAAAAAATTTAAAATGCCGTTTACCTTATTATGAAGCAATAAAATTATCAGCTTTTTTCTACTTTCGTTATGGCCGCCTGAGGACCACGTAACAATTTCATTTTCTTCTCCTTCGTTGTTTCTTTATGTACCAGTACTCTTTCATCTTTTCGCTATGCGTTTTTTTCTTTCCTCCGACCACTTTGTTAGAATTTCTAATCCTTCCTACCTTGAAATCCTTATATTTTTCGCCTTTCTTACGAAACACATCTTTATCTGTTATTGTATCCTTTTTTATGTTGTTTCTTTCTAGATATTTTTTTGATTTCTCAGATCCAGCTTATTCTTAATTTCTTTTCCTAAAGGCACTTAAAGGTCTTACCTGTGGTCATTCATTCTACATATTTACCCAAAGAACGTTAGTCTTTTTTTCTTATCGTTTCAAATATTTTTTCTTATTTTTTACGACATATATTCTACATAATTACTTCTTATTTTCCAGCCTTCATTGGTTTTTAGTGAACCCAACGTTTTCCTAATAATTCTTCTCTCTATCAATTCTGATTTATTCAATTTACAATTAAGGGATAGGTATTCACAAGCATATAAATATTCCGTTAAAATTAGTGTTGTGAAGCGTTATTTTTTAATAAGCATTTTTTGTTATAGATATTCTTAGTCACTCCATTCGCTCTTTGCATTCTATGAATATTATCATCTATGGCGGATTCGTTAATACATTTTCTTAGAATGTCTCTCCTAGATATTTAAATTTTTTAACCTTTTCTATGCAACCTATATTTGTTATAAAAACCTTGGTGTACTCTTAATGCTGGACATCAATTTATTTTTTTCTGCCAAAATTCTTAAAACTATTTTACTTACTATTTCTTCTAAAAAATGAACTCGGGTTGCTGCGTCTGTTTTTTCAGAAAGTATGGCAAAATCGTCTGCTAATGCTAGGTTTTTCCTCCCCAATTTTACCGGTAAAATCTTACATTCTTTAGTTTCCCATTCCAAATTCTTCATAAACAGTTATATATATTGTGCGATACTCAATAAAAAGAACTGATGATAAACCATCACCCTGCTTAATGCCTGATTATATTTCAAAGTCTGCTTTTATTTTCTCATAAGAATTTAACTTTTGACATTGTGTTTGTAAAAATTTCACGTAATAGGCCAGCTAATTTTGCCCTAACACCAAATTCTCGAATTACTTTGTCTAAAGTTTTTGTACCGACAAAGTCAAATGCTTTGTTGTAAATTGACAAATACTATACTTATGCCTTTAGATTATAATTGTGCCGTATTATTGATTGTAGGAGAATTATTTGTTTTGAGCAGGATATGTCCTTTCTGAATCCACCCTGAAATACACTTATTTCCTTTTCTAAAGTTTCTTCGACTAGTTAGTAAAAGTTTAGAAAATACTTTGTAGGAAACTGATAAAAGGGATATCCCTCTGTAGTTATTAACATCCGGCTTGTCACCTTTCTTGTAGACTCGATACATACAGCCATTTTTCAGTCTTTTGGGATTTTTTCTGTTTTCCATACTTCTTCAAAAAATATTTTTAGATCTCCTATGATTTTTGATTCCGACCATTTCAAAAGTTCCTCCCACTAGGTTTGTTATTTTTCAGTGTTTTAATTGCATTGTTAATACAACTAAAAATTCTAACTTATCAATTGGTTCTGGACAATTTAGAAGTTAGATGGTCTTTCTTTCTAGAAGATATCCTTTTTTCTATTTTCGGATGGTTTTGCTAATCCATCTTCACATTTTTCATTTCATTATATTTTCTTTTTGATCATTGCTGAACCAAAAGTCTTTTTAACAGCACTGTTTATTTTTCTAGACAGTTCTTGACAATTATTTTTTTTGGATATTTTATTTCTTCTTGGAACTTTTCTACTGCATTTTTTTGTTACAGTAATTCTACCTGCGTTATATCTCATCCATTCGATCATTTTTTTTTTTGTTTTTTTTTGTAATATAAAAGGCTGAAATTTAATTTTAATTGTAGAAAGGTTATGATTACAATCAAACTATCTACTTCTTATTGTCTTAACATTCATAATCTCTTTTAATTTCAATTGGAGATAGCAGCTACATAATCCAGGAGAAATTCTTCTGTGTTAAAATTTGGAGATATCCATGATTTAGCTTTTCTTGGAAGTTTTCTAAAGATTGTTGACATTATATTAAGCTGGAAAGCTTTACAGAGATTAATAAACCCTATACCGCTTTTGTTGGTTCTATTTTATCCTGGATATTCGCCAACTGTGTTTCTAAGATTTTTTCTCTGGTTATTTTTGTATTGAAACCGCCCAAGAATATTTTAACATTAACTTCGGAATTTTAAACATTTCTTCTTCCAAAATTTCTTTCTTCCAAAAGTAAATTTTAGACATTTCCCAGAATTCTTCTACTTTTTGTGAATTTTTTTATTGTCTTCGTTTATGGAAGCATGACAATTGTAATATTTGCTTTTACATTTAATTTTAAGAAGAAAGAATCTTTCGGAACTGGATTTGAATTCTATTACTTTATCTAATATTTTCTTGTTTACATAAAAATCGGTGCCTTAATAATGGCATACTTTTCATAGTCTTTATTACAGGTTTACCCTTAAAAATTCTATAACTTTTCGTATCTTTTACAATTTCACCTAAAAATCTGGTTTCTTGTAATGCTAAAATTCGATCTCATTTTTTTATCTATATGTATTTATAATAACATTTTTTATTTATCAATTCTTAATAAGGAATTGACATTTAATGTACCAAAGAAGTATTTCTTTTTAAATTTTAATCTTGAAGGATTCCAAGGAAGCTCCAACTCATCCTGATTGCAGATAATGAGACTCCCTAGAATCCTTGGTCCCGATGCATTGCATGAAGCAATGGTGGATTCCTCAATTGAGTTACCACCAGGGATATTGCTTTCTTTTAGTGTACTTTCCATTCTGCAATAGGAATTGAAAGTTGGGAAAGATGGGAATAAATTCCAAGTTAAGATCGGATAGTTAGTCCGAAATTCTCCATGTTCGGTTTGGTTAGAAACTAGATCTAACCTACCCAGCGGCACCACAAGGAGGCAATCTGACATCATTTTCCCTCATCAGAATCTATGAATAGAGTCTGCACTAAATAAATTTTCCAGAAATGGAGACTCAGTACCAAAAATTGTGTACTTTGACATACGATGTATTTTGCTATCCGGTAACGGTATATCCGCGTATATAAACCGGTGTAACTGATTCCTTTTATTGATTGGAATAGTAAAATTAAAAGTGTATTTTCTTTAGTTACCGTAACCTGTTAATAATTTAAGAGTAATAATCAGTCATATTATTAGTTCTGTTGACAGTGAAATTATTGTAAATATCCCGTTAAGTAAACCCATTTTACGAATTTTATACATAATACTATAGATCTATATTGTCTTGCAGTTTTAGAATTCAGGATTTAGGCAAGAAAAAATTTAATGAGGGTTCACTGACGACAAACTAAAACTTTTTATCGTTATGCTACACTTTGTTATTGTTAAGTTACATAAATATTTTTTTTATAATTTGATCGACCAATATTTAGCCAAATATGCAGGTGGTTATCTTTAAGCTGAATGTCATTTTTTATATTTATATTAAGTTTTTTATTTTCTTTTTATAGGTATTTTCGTAATAAAAATGTAATTATAAATTTCATTGTGGTATTTTACTGGATTCCATTTTGCAAAGAACAACTGCTGCATTGATCCTGAAGCCTTCAATTCGGTATCAGACAGTATTTTAACAGAAATACAGTTTAGTTTAATGGCCATCTGAGAACAGAATCAGGATACTGCGTAATACAATTTTGAATTTCTTCTTTTCGTTCTGTTTTGGCAGAATTGCAATCTTTCAAACTTTAAATAACAGTACTACTGTTTTTATAAGTAAATTAATTGGTAAGAAAATAACTAAATTTCAGTAGGTATTCCTCATCATCATTCCATCAATTTGGTTTTTGGCTTTATTACATAACTTGAAATCAATTCCAGTTCTACTGAACTTTTAAATTCAACTTTATTTTCACTACCAAACATTATCTCCAGTACTACAAATTATTATTGTTATTAAAATTATAATTACTCTTGGTACATACACTATGTACTCATTACAAGGTTCACAGCGTAATTTGAATTACGCGTCTTCTCAAATTTGTTAATTCCGATTTTTGTACAGAATACTTTATTTGTTTTGGTAACAAGAACAACCAATACTATAACACAAATTTCGTTAGTCTTATGTTAGTCTTATGTCTTATGTCTTAGTCTTATGTTAGTCTTATGTTTTAATAGCGTAATCTGCAATTATCTTTCCTTTGTTTTTCCAGCCCACTTATATATATATATATATATATATATATATATAGTTTATGTTTTTCATCCTTTATTTTTTATTAGGATTACATATTTTATCAAACTTTTAATCCACTTACTTTTCTTTCCTTGGTGTTTCTATTCATAGAATTTTCTTCAGTACACAAATCTTTTAATTATTATCTACGAATATATAGGTAAATGTGTCATATAATCATTTATGACACTGCCATCGTTGAACTGGGTGTTTAGTAACTGCTATTAGTTTTTTAAACTTCCTCCTTTTTCAAGTTTCTTTTTTTAGCTGGATGTTTGATGCATTGTTATTGTACTATATAAATATGGATTTGAGTTAACCAGATATCACAGAAGTGATCAACTGATTTCGTTTTACGCGGATTTGATTTCAAGCTGAGTGTTTTTCTTGACTTCTAATGTAAGTTAAATTCCAAATGAAAATATTTTTAATTTTTTCTCAACCAGCTGGCATGAAAACCCTTCAAATTATTAAATTTGTTTTTCTCTTTATACTTTGACCTATTGTGATAAATATTTCATTCAGTATTACACAAATAGGATAAGTCTAAAAAATACGAAACTCTTTGTTGAGTTTAGCAAAAATTTAACAAATATAATGGTGCTATTAAGAAGGATTTTATCACAACCATAACCTTCTTGAAACCGTTCAAGGAAATCTTCGATAGTCATAAAGTCTCTTATGTAGCTGAATAAATAATTTTCTAATTTCTAGTATGAGGTGATAACAAGCGTCGATTTTAGAGAAGGTGTTTAGCCAAGAGGGTAGAGGGTAGAATTGTAGTCTGTTTGGTGATTTTTTTTATTTTTAATGATATATCATATTTGATGAATAAAATGTTAAGTGAAATTTTTTAGAATGACGTTTCCAAAGGCGTGCTTTACTGAATTAATAGAGATAAATTGTTTAATTTAAAACATAATCTTTTTAATCTGATCTTAGTAGTTCTTAGTCAACTGTAGATAAAATGCGAAATACTTCGATGATTTTATATAAGATCGCGGGCTATTCTAAAGTAAACCGAGTGAAAAGAGTTGTATTCTAAAATTTTCAGTAATTGTAGAATATCAGAAATTCCATTCGTTAGTACTGGGCAGTAATATTAGTAAAATGAATTAATGCCCGTGGCTTTATTAGTATCGTATGTAGAAAGAATTATGCCACGGTCGGCCGTCGCCGGTCGCCGTTCTTCGCCGGCGATTTTGTATTCGGCAATTCGTGAAAAGCGATAACTAAGTATTGGCTATATTCTTTTAAAATTACTGCTATAGGTTTTTTAGTCGGAATAACACTCGATTTACTAAGCTTTATAAAATAAAAAATGACTAGTGGATAAAATATTTTCATTTAGTAGAAAAAGTGCCTTTATTTGAACAATTAGGAAATTCTTGTATTAATTTAATATTTACGTATTATTGATTCAAATCACTCTTTTATAATATATTATTAGAGGAAAAGTAAACTTTAATGTTTCATTTACTTTTTTTTTATTAATTTGTATTGAAAGATTAATTTAAATAAAGAAACCCATGAGAAGGTGAGTGAAAACGCGAGAATGTATACGCTGCATACCGGCAGCTAAATAACGATGAATGATTGGAAGATCACTGGCAGCCGGCTGAAGCGCAAGCCGCAAATAGCTCGCGAATCAATCTGACGTGTCTTTGATATAAACAGCAGTGTGCGTAGGCAGCAGTTGTAACTTAGGCTTTAAAATAACGCGCCACCCAGTGACACGTGGTCGCATTAAATGTACAGCGTTGAAATTGTTTATTCTAAATATCTACTGATTTCAGAATCGAAACATCAGTAACGCGGTATACAAATAAGTTATTTTTGTTCGTACATCGGGTACGAGCATGCGCTGATAGGTATATTTAGAAAGAGAACCATTAAAAATTGAAATTTATTTTAAACTTAACATGTAGTTTTTACAATTAACCAGCAGTGAATGTTTATCGATCAAGTAAAGTTAAGGAGAACATACGGTATTAAAAAAATTACTCAAAGTAAATATTTTTTTTTAATTTTCCGCCGTTGATAATAGTAAGCGTCGTCGTAATAGATCAGCGAGAATCGTTTGTTAACTAGTTCAAAACAAAATACAAAACATTTTAACAAGTTTAATCCTTAAGATGAGTTATGAGGTAAGATACTGTTTATTGATTACCCTCACTTCAGAAAAAAACAGTAGATGATTAACGTAATGTCGTATATGAAATTCATATTAAAATGACAACTTACTCCCAGGAAAATACATAAATAATACAGCTGCAGAAAGACTGTCTATTAAATCGGTAACAACAGAAAATAGATACACTATCCAGCCAAACTGGAATTTAATCAACTGTCCATAAAGTTTAATGACATAAGTAGTAAACTGATGACCCAAATTTGTGTCTGATCTTATTCTTTATGAATCTTACACAAATTTCCGATCAAAAACATTATTACAACGAACTCAGTAAGTAAGAATGTAACGATTCAATTTACTTCAACTATTATATTCACGTCAAATAGTTGAATATTCTCCTCAATTAGGTACAATATATACACTACAGAATTACTATTCACTTGTCATGATACAATTAAGTATTTTTGGAAAGTTATTATAAATATTTTAATTCCTGAACAATATTGATAATGTATAGTGGAATTATAATTGCAGATCTTGATATCATAACCAGTTTCCTGTTCGTGCTTACCGCACTTGCTGTAAAATACCATTAAAAATAACAATTAGTTTTAACAATACTTTTAGACACTATCGTAAAGTATTATTTAAGTAAACTGTATAATGCCAATGATGTTAAAAAATATTGTTAAACAATGATCTTAGATATAATTAATTGCAGGTTGGCCAAAATAAAATAAAACTTGGCCGTATGATACTGACATATTTATGCTTGTTCGTTGGATTTCATAAATTTCAGTATAACAAAAATGGCGCACATATTTACAATGATTAAATAACTAATTATACTTCCAAAGAAGTCACCTAATCATTCACATTAGTAAGTTTAGATTTATCTAAGAGTCTTATATTGTCTAAGAGTGGTAGCGTCTCGGCCTTTCATACGAGGTCCGGGTTCGAATCCCGGTAAGGCGTGGCATTTTCACACACGCTACAAATCATTCATCTCATCCTCTGAAGCAATTCCTTACGGTAGTTCCGGAGGAAAGAAAAAAAAGAGTCTTATATTAATCATGTAAGACTACGATTTGAAGAAAAATATCCTAATATCGAAAGCCCCACTAGTCGACAAGGCAATTTGCCCAGTTACCCAATGTTGTTTGCGGGCCATATCTACATACTTTAAGACTTAAATAAATATTTTTTATCATGCGATTCTTCTTCAATAATGTAATAAGAGATACGTAACTATTATTGTAATTTGATCTTAGAAATTGTTACCGAAGGTTTACAATAATCTCAACAGTTTTCACTTTCCCGTCTACCCATTAAATAAGGAATATAGCTTTAGAAGGGAAAGTATTGTAATCGGTACAATTTGGACATATGCGGTTTTCATCGGATCTTTACGTTTTAACACCTAACGAACCCATAAAACCCAAAAACCGGATGGAAATTTTTCGGATGTTCGTATGTACGTGTGTGTTCAGTGTCGCCCTCTAAACCACCTTATATCTTCCGAACTACTGGAAGGACTTTGAACAAACTTGATCAGATTACTTTTATAAATGGAGCATTGTTGCCAGTAAATATTTAACTTAAAAAGTCAAGGGGGTGAAGCTGTAGAGCAAGGTCACCCTCAGTATCTCGATATTTTGCCTAACTAAGGTGTTATTTTACTTAGGCACATTTGTTTACAATTAAAAAATAATAATTCGAAACTTTTTTTTTAAATCGCACCCCCACCCCAAAAAATGTTGTAAATAAGCTATTGGCTAAGTGGGTATACTGCATCAAAGTACCCCCTCTCACAAAAAGAAGCGCTAGCGTAACACTGACTTAAAGCTGCTGTATTCGTCTGCTTTGTTGTGACGTCACAGGTGAGCGATAGAATTAAATGAATAGTATTTATAGTGTTAAAAATTATTTAAAGTGGCCGCAAGTACCGCCACACCCGCGCGAATGAAATACGGTATGCGCTTTAGTTTAAATAAAATGATAAATATTTTTAATTATATTGTTGTGTGTGTGCGCGCGCGCGTGTGTGTGTAAACCGTGCATCGAAAAATGCCACGTGACGATTTTGTCATCTTTTTTAATATTGTCTCCCATTTTTCAGTATACTTCAATTTTAAGAATATGCTAATGGATAACAAGGTAACCTTCACTAACCTTAACAGAAACTACTCCAAAACTTATAAAAACAGCTTTTTACGTACGATTTAAGGCTACCAAATAACTGGATCTATTTTTTTGAAGAGGTTATCAATACAAACATCTATCAAAACATTTACGGATTTTGAAAGATATTTTAAACCAGCTTAAAATAAAATATGAACTTACTTGTGCTCTTTTCAGTCAAAAAGGAGTACAGAGATTTTTATGCAAGAAAGGAGATGTGTATGGTCTTTATCAAGTTTTTCATTGTATGACTTATTGTTGGAGTTTGATTAAGGCGAAACTCTGTTGGAACGGTTTGCGGTAAATAAAAATTCTCACAAAACGAGAGGTCGCTTAAATTACAAAAAAAAAATTATTCCTGAATACTTTTCAATGAACTTAAGAAAAATTCCTGACCCTTTTAGAACAATTCCAACATGCCTTTAAAAGGAATGGTAAAATGTCAAATATAGAAAAATATAATTTTCAAAATAGTAACCCTAAGTATTGTTTAGTCCATATATTTATTTTTTCAGTGAAATGTAAATTTTTACTTAATAAAATTATATCCATTCTTTAGGATCGACTTTTTCTGCGTCAACTTTACATACACGTAACTTTTTTAATAACTTTCAGCTCTGTGATAGATGTCTATTATAGACTCCTGATGACTAAGAATCCTTTATTTTTTCATTTTAGCCTCCGGAACCACCGTAAGGTATTACTTCAGAGGATGAATGAGGATGATGTGTATGAATGTAAATAAAGTTAAGCTTGTACAGTCTCTGGTCGACCGTTCCTGAGATGAGTAGTTAATTGAAGGCCAACCACCAAAGAACACCGGTATCCACGATTTAGTATTGAAATTCGTATATTAGTAAGAATCCACCTCGTTGTAAATAACCTGTTGGTTTAATGGTGTTGATTAGCTGTTTTTACTGACTTTTTTATGCATTATTTGTTGCACCGTAAAAGACGACCTAAATTATTTGATAAAATTCCACTGTGACTAAAAAACAATATTTAATATGTTCATTCACTTAAGTAAAGAAAATCAGTAATTATAGAGTAGCAAATTTTGATATTTCAACATTACAAAACATTCGGAGGAGCCTCCTAATAAAAAAATAGTCTATAACTTTTTTTTATTATTATTATTCCACTTAATGTAGGTTAATATGAGTAGAAAGTCCAATAAAGTTCACTTCATGTTAAATTTCTTTAAGTTGTGGACAAACAACTAGAAAATGTCAGATATCTTTTTTTTAAATTATTTTCTTTACAATTCATGGAACAATAGATTGATCTGTGTAGCTATAATTGTAGTGTGAACGGTTTAGAACCATAATTCCAACAGCCATGTTCCTGGCTGATGAGTATTTCTAGCTGCATTAGCTTATTGTGATACGATGATCTTGTAAACTGTGGATATATTTTATATCTGCTAAATTTACAAGCATTATATTATTAGGGTGTGATGAAGACCTTAACATGTAAAAAAAATAAACCAACTATTCCAAAAAAATTGTATGAATTAAGTGCTGTCAATGCATTTTATAAGGCTACATTGCTCAGTGTAAAAGTAATATTTATATACTCATATATAATTGCATGCAAGCAAACTAAACTAAAATAAAAGGTAGTTACGAGAAACCTCGAACAAAAAATGGGTTTAAGATAGAAATCAATTACTGTCCGTCCTTATGTGCATTCAAACTTTTTTTCTGTTAATGTTAGATATAGTCAAAACGAACCATCATTTATAAAACTGCACGTATTTTAAAGCACTTTAATAGGTCAAAAACGATTTTTTTTGTTAATGATTTTATAAAAATAATAAATCATCAGGTTTACTTTTTAATTACCTACAATTACAAACTAAATCTTTGAAAAAATATTTACTGTTCTATACAAAACAATCATTTTATTAACATGGTGAGAATCATTTTCGGAAATTCAGCTTGAAAGTTTGTGAAGTAGAAATCTTCTACATCATGTAAATTAGTAACTTTTGCATTCAACTTTGGCTGAAAGTTAATCTTTATTATATTACTAATTTCTATCAAATCAACGTATACATTAAGATCTGAAAAATTTTAGTTTCTTATATACACAATTAACGACCGTACACGAATTATATGCCTAGGACTAACGTTTACTGTACAACTTCAAAAAAAAAGTTGAAATAACTTTCGTTTTAAAAGGAACCTAGAATATTGAGTAGATCCACGTTAAAGAAAAATAAATCTTTATATTCTATATTAGGAAAAATTTGGTTAAATACTATGTAGTTTAAAAACACAGCATTTAATGCAGTAATAACTTTAATAGCTATTTTTATTAGGCACCATATATTTTATCTGACTATGATACTATAGGTACTTTGAGGTATTTCAATTTAACGCAGGTAAAAATAAACAAATAGTGTGCATTTTAATTGAATGTTTCATTTAGCTGGAAACGATGAGACAATAAATAGTGGTTAGATAGTTTCTTTGACATCTATAGTATTTCATCCTGTTAGGGATTTCTTATCTAATGCAGCTCCTGTTAATCTCATTGAGTTTACAATTCTGATACCTTTCCCTGGATTATCCACATACCTTACATATGCAGACCGATAAGCCTTTGTGTGATTAGGAGACATAGATTGAATACCTTATAGTTAAAAGATATAATCAGTAGATTCAAACCTGTAATCTACAGGATTTTTCTAATTTAAATGAGATTTTAAAATAATATCAGGACTTTTCTTTTAATAAATGTAATCATTGAAGGATTATTGTTCTTGTTTGATATTTTTAATTTATTTAGCGATAATACAGATTTGCTAATTTAAAAAGTTGTCTAACTCATTTATTCTCGCTTCTATTCAAACGTTATCATATCTTTAATGTTACAGTAAAGATATTTTTTAAAAATCAATCGGTAAAATTCATACGAATGACGTCATGGTATTAGAAGCAGGAGTATAAATTGGATGTGTTTAGTTAATAACTGTTAAATTTGTCAAATATTATACTTCTTTTCTTTTCTTCATTCTACAATTTTTCGCCGAAATTCATTCTCAGCAAATAAAAAAAAAATAGACAAAAGGGGTAGTATCACCGTTTACCATTATAAAGGAACGTAATTTTTCTCCTCGAGTTCTTTAATTTTTGTTTTGCTGTAGCACATCATTTGTTTTAAAAATTTCAAAAAGGGGAACTGAGAAAGCAATCTGAGTTTCTTTTAGAATCTCATTTAATTTACTAAAGCTATTTCAGAAATTATTTCTTTAATGTAGTTCTCTAAGAACTGTTTTTATTAGTTTAATCAGCCAGTAAATCACAACAAAGATGGAACATCAAAGTCTCTGTTCAGAATGAAAGAAAAATTTCGAACAATTATATAACAAATTTTATGGATTGAGCCTTTGTTTTATTAAGTGTTTTGTTAAGTGCATTCTGAGCCAAGAAATACACATAAAAATCAGTTACATTATAATTTTTATCCTATTGTTTCTCCTATTTTTTTAGATTGAATTATAAATATCCTTTTATATTAAAGGATATTAAGTGTACTTCTAAGTAAGAAGTGTACTTCTCGTCAATTTTTTCTGGTTGAAATTTTTACTTCAAACAGTTCTTCTTTACTGGTAATATTTTTTAATTTGTTTTCTTTTTGTAACAAAGTAAAATAATTCTGAAAATTTTAATCCAGTAAAACAATTTCAGATATAACTTTCAGACTTATCTTTTCCAGTTGTACAACAATTTAATGTGCCTTGTTCTGTGCATTTCAATGTTGTTATATAAGTAGAACACAACAACAAGGAACAGACAGATTCGTTTTATTGTATAAAAAATCCTCCTCATATAAACTCGAGTGAATAACTATTTATTGCTATAATAAATAGTTAAAAATGTAATTCTGAAATCTTAGATAAACGTAATATAACTAGTAATGCTATACGTTTTACACTTATTTATCTAGAAAAACCAAGAAATTTCACATCATAAGAACAATTTTTTAAACGGGTGTTAACGATTCTATTGCACCAAAAGTTTATGAATCTCAAGAATTGACTCTTAACTAACTTTAAAATATACTAACTTCGTTTAAAACACATTATATTATTGTTCTTACTGGGGGTGAGCAGTATTAAACTAAACGTCAGTGAATTAAAAAAAGCCACCTATCTAATGGGTGATACCATCCGCAGTCCTCTGCAGTTTTACGATTATTTTCATAGGAATAACCTAATCATCTGAAACTAGATGAAACCGACTAACGAACTCTTACAACGTTTACAACTTCTTGAAAATGACATGAAAATAAAAAAAAATTTCTAAAATTTGATATTCTTTTCAATTTATCAAATGATGACTTTAAGAAAAAGTATAGTTCAATTTTTCAAGAGGAAAATAATCCTCAAAAAAAGTCTCAAAATATTTTTGTTTTTTTCTTTAAATATCTTATATAAAACCACTAACAAAACTTCAGCTATTATGAACAAATAAACAAGGTTGAAATCCAATCATGACTCGTAGAATTTACTCGTTCTTCAAAGAGAGATATAGCAGTGCTAAACCCTTTGTTGATATTTTAGCAAAACTAATTATCTCAGAAAAACCAAACAGATTTTGTTAGATTAAACCTAACTAATTCGCTTTGGAGCATCTCAAAAAACCACTAAGCACGGCATCATTATAATATATTTACTCTACATCTACGTATACTCCAATCTAAAACATAATATCACATCATTTGGCTACTTGAAAATTACCCAACTAATCCGTTTGAAGTTGGTTATATCAATACGTATCTATCTAATTTTTTTTACTCTCTAAAACATAGCTGCACCACTTTTATATCAAATAATTTCTGAAATGATTAGTATGCATTATAAACGTTTCTCTTACTTATTTACCGTTTGTTACTTTTCAAATGATGAAGGTGTTGCCAAAATTTCTTTTGATTCTTAGACAAATGGAGCAGTTCGTTTTTGTTATCTGTGAAATTGCAAATCTACCGTTCCTAACGAGATCTATAAAATTATAGTATAATTATGTTATCATCTCAATTAAATATTTATCTATCTGTTTATTTCATTAAAAATATATTATTTTTATCATTAAAGTTTTACTCTACTACTGTCATAATTTTATATATATTATTATTATAACATCTGTTATGGTTTTCCCCAATCTTCTTCGTAGAGTAGTTGTGTAATTTCCATCTAACCGGAAGGTACTGGGTTTGAATCCTAGTCACCTTAGCATTTTTCATACCCCAAAAAATTCTTTCATTATTAAGAAATTATAATTATGTGTCAGTTTGTTATTTTTAAAAGGAATAGATTATTATTGTTAATTTAAGTTAAGAATTAGAACTTTTTAAAATCTAATCCCTTAAATTTGTTCCGGTAGCATCGTTAACAATAGTGCTATGATGTTATCATCGTATTAAATTAGATTTATTTCTTTATCACAAAATTAGATTTCTTTATGTGTGACAAGGAAATCTAATTTTGCTAGGGAAATCATGGTGAAATATATCTCATAATTTCATGTAAAATACTACAGAAAAGAAAAACAGATTTATTTATAAAATCTAAGCACTATAGAGAAATCAATAGATACAACTCTATTGCAGACTACCATATAACTCTGTCACTCAGTGTGTAGAACGTAAAAACCAAACAGGTGTAGGTCAAAGTACGAGAACACAAATCCTACTTTGGTCGACCCTGCCATCACCCTCCAACATCTATATTTCACAGCAAAAAAATGCTTGTATTTTTAAAATATACTCCAATGTATATCAATCAGTTGGTTTCAGATTGAAAAGATTTTTCTGGAATTCTTCACTATCATCTCAGATGTAATTTCACACGTTTACTTACGAAGAAGCAAACGAATGCTCACTCAACTCCTATTTAATCTCGATAGAATGAGACTGTTATGAATAGTTTCATAAAAATGTCGAGATTTAGTCTAAATTAGGTTTGTTATATCCATTAAAGTTGGAAAATTATTACTTACAGTCTGTCTGACCCAGTTCTAACAATTTCAAACAAAAAAAGTAGTTTCTCAAACTACCTCATTTAACTACTCGCAATGTGCCTCGAACGCCGAAGAAATGATAGCGTCTCTGTCTATTATTCAAAAGATTGTGGGTTCAAATCTCAGTCATTCTTCTCAGCCAAACATTTTTCTTCATCTATGGTAGTTGTATCTAGGACGATAATACCCTGAAAGTTTTTAAAAGGATAAATAAATAAATAATTTCTAAGTTTTATTCGTTTTGGTAATCTCAATAAAGAATAAAATTGTAAAGTAAAATCGTAAATAAGGTCACTTAACTTACTCTTTCACTTGGAATATTACTACTCATAATAGTACTCGTACTTATATTAGTTAAAATATTTCAAATAAATTTGTTTTTCGCATTCATCTGCATTTGCAGCATCATTCGTTCGAAAGCATTAAACGATACAGGTAAATGTCTGTTGTCATAGAAAATTTGAAGTGATTGCATTTAATTCAAGTTTATTAACAATGAAAATATAGTTTGTTTAACAAACGCTAATCTAGAATGATTACATACATATATACCAAAATTAATCGAATAATTTAATCATTATCATTTTTTCAATGTTATATTATACATATATATTGATATATATTATATTTTATTACATATAATCGCTTTTTGGGTGTATAAATGCCTCAGTTAGTAATCTATGTATAAAAGCTAACTTAAATCAGATTAACAATGGTCTGACTCATAGAATTGTTTTGTCTTATAATCATTCATGTAAAACCCGCACAGAACCTGCTAACAAGGAGTTTATAGATTTAGTGCTGTAATGCAGGAGGATTAATTATTTTTTATTAATATATTTTAATTAAATAAATACTGTCTTAGTTTGAGATTTTATACTTTGTTCTTATTTACTTTTCAGACTTATAAAAGTAAAATTGAATCCTTTTCTTCCTAAGCTACGCTATGAACTCTCTGTGTTTTTCTATCTCAGCAGAAAAATTTCATTAATGATCTCCGGTCAACATCTTAAGAACAGTAAACCGAAAATAGAACACGCAAAACTTGCAACATATTAAGTAAAATGACGACATTCAGAAAAAGAAGGTGTAAAATTTTGTTTGCATACAGTTTGTGATAAATCTATTGATAAAAAGAGACAAGGCGATGGGATCTCACCGCTATTATTTAACTGCTCTCTTGAAATAGTAATGAGGGAATGGCTTCAAAAATGACCCCAAAAGTAAAACTAGGCCGAAAAGTCAAAACAAACTGTCTTGGTATCAACGACGTGTTGGTACTGCCAGAAAAAGACAACGAACGAAGCTAAATCACAGATATTAGAACTTCAGAACAGTAAATTAAATTGGCCTTAAAATATCATTGGAAAAGACAGAAATTATGCCCCATAAACAAACACGACATAAAGAAGTAAAAACATAAATGGTAATAAAATTAGAATAGAAACCCAATTGAAATATAACAGAGACATAAAATAAACAACCTAAACAAAAAACCTCGATCCAAATAAGAAGAAACAGAGTAGCTAAAGCTCAAAATTAACCTGGTAAACTGACAATAAAAAGTGACTATCAATAAACGCAAAAATAAGACACAACACAATTAAAACCAGAAGTCACTTATACACAAGAAATATTCTTCCACCTAAACAAACGATCTAAGACAGACTTCAGAAAATTGGAAGAATCTGCATCAATAAAAAGTACAAGAAAGACGGACAGTGGTGCATTGCGCCCAAAAACAATCATGTATAAAGAGTTAGAACCCATGACTGGTACCACGCATAAGAGGAGACTAGGAGTTTTTGGACATATCATGAGGATACAAGATTCAAGACTTCTGAAACAACTAGTACAGTACAATTCGACTCGAAAAACACCAAGACAGGTTGCAGATGGATCAGAGAAATAAGAGAGTGCCTGAAGGAAATTGGTCTTACACTAGAAGACACCACAGATAAGAAAAAATTAGACAAGAAACACAAAAACAAAACTCGCAAGAAAGAAACTCACAACTCAAGCATTTTCAACACTAGAAAGGACACAAAGATCGGAACGTATGAAAAAGTACTGGGAGGACCGCAAGGCCGAAACATAAAGGCCGCAAGGCCGATAACAGACTGACTAAAGTGATCCTATGCGGTCATAAAAGATAATAATAAAAGCAGACAAAAACTAGAAGACTAATTTATTAAATGACAGCTCTAGACGCAAAACCTAATTTATTTTAATCTAGCATGTATTCAGAAAGATAGAAGAAAGCCAGAGAAGACTGAATCCTCATCTATCTCCGACAAAACTAATGAGACATTTTGAAAAATATTGTAATAAAAAGGAAAAAAATATTTAAGTACCTTTTAATTAAGCGATTTAACGATTTTTTATTCTGTAATTACTAGAGAGTTGTAAATTATGGAAGAATATTTATACTAGAAATTGTATGTGTTATTCTCTTTTAAGTTAAAACATCGAAGGACATCCTTTAATAGCATAAGTCGCGTTATTAAAACTAACCGCATTACTAAAGGAATGGACGGGAAAGATTAAACTAAAAAATGCAAGTGATTGTAACCGTTAAAAAATACATGCCTATACAAGAGTATACAAAGACATTGATCTAAATTGGTTATTCCTCAATTTCTAACTATAAAGAACTTGTGGGGATGCATAAAAATGTAACTGGTATTCCGAATTTCAAAAATAAAATTTATTTTTCTTCTTTTAACCCTTAATGGACGGAATAACATGTATTCCGGACCTTCTTCGTAACACGGCTGTAAAAATTGAAAATTGTTAGCATGTATTTATATCATAAAGAAAGATTATATTTATGTATAATCTGTTTCCTATCATTTTATTGTTAATAAACCTTTATAGTCTTTTGTTAGTATTTTTTCTACTTTCCTATTTAAAATAAAATATACTTTTTCAGTCGAAGACATCAATCGCTCCTTGAGTAATATTAAATCTGTTGATATTAAATTACGTTCAATTTTTGGGGTAAGAAACGTGGTGCAGCTAATGCTTCCAGCCTTTTCTTTTATATCAAACTAAATGAAGACCATCTAATAGTAGTTCGGTAAAATCGTGAGTCATATATCTAAATTTCGCGTGCAAAACATGTAACAAATAATTTTTTTATTTATAAAAATAAGAATACGTTCAAACATACTACATACACATTACTACATATTTTACGTATTAAAAAATTGATTTGAGTTCAGTATTAATAATTAAGGTTTTTTTTTATTCTTTTCAATTTTTTCCTTCTGTACTATGGAGGACATGTATTACTGTATTCGGGACCATGCGTTGAAAGAAAACGCTGAATGATGTATTATCTACTGAATAGATATAGTAACTAGTTTATTTACGAAGATTCGCGTAATCAAAACGTGCTGTTTCAGCTAATATATCTAGGTTAAACGTATGAATGATAATAATCCATTCAAAACTATCACCTTATTTATAATTGTGTTATTCACTAATAAAACTTTATTCTACTTTGAATGTTGAAGTGTTTTTATTTATTTTTAATCTGTTAACGAATACTAAATGATTTTCCGAGATCAAATTAATCCTTGACGTCCATGTTCACTAATCGTTAAATTTACTAATATTTGATAAAGCAAAATGAGAAAGAACAATCTTTATATATTTTATTACATTGTCGTAACTAGAATTAAAGGCATAAATATGAAAGTGTCGTGAACACACTGATTGAGTTTGTTTACGCAGATTTTTATTGAATCTCCTAAACATAAAATGTAATCCGTCCATTACATGTGAGTATCAGTACGAGTGAATTTTAAGAAAGAATGTAAAAGAAAAAATATCATTTATGTTTTTTCCAAATAAAAATTTGAACTTTGTAATCATCGATATATCATGAACTCCTCAATGTTTTCCGCTCTTTCTAAATCTAAGCAGGTTTTGTATGTAACATACAAATACGGCCTCTTTTTCATTCTATCAATTTTTTACTTATAGTACTTTTTTCTTTGTATATGCCTGCATTTGGGTGAGGCACATCACAGTATCTTGTGATGAGTCTAGAAAAGTTGACTGCATGAGCAGTGCAGTTCGGAAAGGTAAGACATGGCAGCGCGTGGGTAGCGATAACGGGACAGTTAATCTCGTCCATCAGAGAACATATTGTTACGTGAATGTCATCAGATGAACACCCACCTACTGTCTACCTATTTAACAGTGAATTTCTCACAGGGTCACTGTACAATATAAACTCTTTAGTAATTCATGATAGTTACTTAAAAACTTACTCTGTTTTCTTTTTTTTTTTTATTGGTATACGGTAATGTTAATATTGGTTTACCATAATTTTCGTGCTTTTGTATACGAGCAGACTGATAAAATGTTCTTATTTCTAAGAAGGAAGCTACAAAATTATTTACGGACAACATTGAATGAAAATCTTCACTTATGTTTAAAAATAAGGTTTAATAATATATGTGTTTACTATGATAATATATAAATTAAAAAGAAATGATAATATAAGATGTGGACTTGAGCTTTTAGTTATAATTTATAAACAGGTAGAACATTACCAGAAGATTTATTTAAATTTAATTTATAAGCAACATTTCAACACATTTTAGTGCATTAACTTATTTTTTTTAAACTGTCAACAACAAAATGCACTTAAGAGCTAAAATAAGTTGAATATTTTCATACTATTTTAGCAAATAAAGCTTCTATAAAGAATACATTTCATGTATTGGATTGTTATATTTTTTTTTATATTTACAGTATATAAGTATAGCTGTCATAAATGAATCTAGTGGAAAGATTTTCATTTAATTTAAGAGAAAAATAATCGTCAGAATAATATAAGGCATTATTATTGGTGAAGTCTACACATCCAGCAACATTAATTGACTGTAGTAATATGTTCTCGATGGTATGTTTAGTATGACTAGTATGATGGTATGATGGTATATACTAGTATACAAGGATGAATTATGAGATTTTAGTAGGATTTTTTAGTCCTGCACAAAAAAAGTTTTTGACACATTGTTAATAAACTTTACAATAATTTCCCTGAACATACAAAATATATATATTAAAACAGATAGACATTAAAAGAATATTTTATTGATAAATTTTAACACAGTTGAAGTACTTTTAATAATTTTTGGAAAAAAATTCTGTTGTTAAGGTTGGAAAAACGTTTATTTTATGTGATCCTCCTCGTTGAACTGTGTTCATGAATTTGATCACAGCAATTAAACTCTTTGTTGTGTTGTTTATAACCTACTGTACACTCCATGGAAATTCTTCAGTTCATTTTACTCTTAAATGCTTCGTTTTTTTTTATTTGTTATAACAGATATTGAAATTAGTATAAAAATTTATAAATTGGACTGATTTGTTCACTGAGGATGTGTTTCTTCATATACAATCTATTACATTTTAAACATAAAATTTTAATTAATACACCATCATTTTTTGATTTCGATCAACACACCATCATTTTTAACATTCTGATCATAATACTGCAGATGTACCCAGGAATTGTGGGAGAAATTTTGAACATTCTGATCATAATACTGCAGATGTACCCAGGAATTGTGGGAGAAATTAACACATACTCTTTAACTTAACATTATCATAATTATTTGTTAGGGTTATGTGCACCGTGTCAATCAAATTGCATCCTATATTTTGTATCGTAAAGGCATTGGTTTTTTTCTAAATCTTATCTTTACAGGAAGGTTGTACCTTATTTCCAATTCTATATTGAATTATTAAAAAGTGGAGTAATAAATCCTTTTTGATTAAATTTTAAGAAGTTAAGAACAAATACTTTCAATCCAGAAATGTGATACTGGTCAAGCAGATTTTTCATCTACGCATCTAAACAATGATCTTAATTGTGATTATGACTTGAGGAGAGCATCAGAAACAATTTAGAAAGTTAGCTTACAAAATCCAGAGAATAAACAGACTTCAAGAATTTAAAATAGAAGAATTCCTAAAAAACCAAACAATAAAATTCAAAAAATCTTAATTTTTTTTTTTCATTAATAATAGTTATTGTTGAATTTATTTGCAATCCATATAGATTTATCTTTAACTAAAATATAATAAATTCTTTGTTGTTTCTGTTATTAGAACACTAACTATTCTATGTTTGAAGGTGCAAGAGTTATCCTTTTTTTCTATTATCCAGCTCATGTACCTTCATTCCTCTCAAATTAGAAATCAACCATTATTGTAACCTTGATAGCAATGTCGCTAGTAGTGGTTTAATATTTCTAGCTATTAAAATAAATTAGTTCTGGTGATATGGTAATAAAATAATTAATGTGAAATGATGAATAAACAACGTTTATAATATGAAATAGCCAACCATTTATACAGGAATATCATTAAAGTGATCTCCTAGCTCTATTTAAACATAGATGTTTAAGTTTACTAAAAGCCTTAAGATGAATAGTTTATCATTTACAAAACAGTTACTGTGGTTAGATAATATAACAGTAGTATTTTAAAGGAGAACACGGATTTGTTCACAAAATACAGCAGGTTTTCAAGTTTAAATAAATGTTAAAATTAGGATCGCTCTGAAAACACAATGTTAAATACATCTATCATTCATGTGAACACTTAGAAGAGAATTGGAGTTTTTCTTCTAAATTTTAAGTATTAAAAAAAATTATAGGAAAATAAATCCTTCACAATAATGAAATTAGTTATATAAAAGAACCATAACTTTCAGTAATGCTACCGATCATGATTATAAAGTAAACATCAGTGAAATCAACGTTTGTTTCATAACTGCTTGTGTAGGTATTCCACCTTAAGTTGGACAAAGACTAAAAGAAAAAACAAAACAGACAAAACCTACACCAATAGAATAACTTCTCATTACAGCATTTCAACAGAATTATTATCAAAAGAGACATAAAGATTCTTAAAATAAAAGAACTTAGTGACTGAAGTTCAGTCACCAAACATACACCAAAGTGTAACCAAACATGATTTAAATCTGTTTGTAATAGTTACACCTGGCCTCATCAAAAGAACGTTTGGAGAACAGATAAAAAAGATTGACCAGGAAATCGAAGACTGGCAATACTCAGTGTATTATAAAAAAGTTGGTTTTTAATTCAGATAGATATGATCTATCTGAAAAAAATTTGTATGAATTATGCTCACTTTGGAATTTAAATAAGGAAATATAATGAAGTAAAACTTCAATAATAATAAGTATAATAAAATAATCAAGAAAAATAATATCTATATCCCCATTCAAGAGGTAGATAACATTTTATCCTCTTTGGTCTACCACACATCATGTTATTAAGATTAAGTAAATAAGACAAAATAATAAAATAATGGATCCAGCTTATTATTATTTTTTTAACTAGAAGGATATATATCAGTTAATCTATCTGTACGATGAACTGTATTTATGATGAACTTCTGAATTTTGTTGAAAAAGAAAACCCAATATGGTGCTTCATAACTGCCACATACGCGCACGCGCGTGAGTGAGTGAGTGACTGAATGAGTGAGTGAGTGAGTGTGGGTGTGTGTGTGTATATATAATATATATTTACTATTTTTTAATTATTTAATTATTTAATATATAATAGGATAAGCCCGGAAACTCCGTTACAATGTTAAATTTACACAGATTTACAAAAAAAGGAGTACTCAATCTAAGGTGTTTTCTTTCATTAGTCCAACTGAAGCGGGTCCTTAAAATTGACCACCACGACTTCTAAATCATTTACTTTCCTGGAAAATATCGAGATCCTAAAGATGAATTGAAGTTACTTGTTAGTAATACCAACTCTTTAATGGGAAATACGTAAATACAATAAATGAACTTACTTTTGTAATAGTTATTTCACACATTTCAATACCTTCTATTTATTATTATTTCACTTCATGTAAATACTCGTATATTTATATTTTATATTATGAGTAAATGAAGTTTAAAGGATAATTGCCAAGAAAAATCCAGAAGTGAACTCTGTTTTTCATTTGTTTTACTCCACCAATTGACCATTGCCAACTAGATTTATTTCATTAGAATCTGCTTGTCCCTACACAGATATCTGTAAATAATAATTATTTGAAATAAAAGTCTTGACCCAAAAAAAATGTAGTATTTTTTTTTTTTTGTAAATTGGCTAAAAAAATATTATATAATTTTGACATCCCACTCATAGAATCACTAATGTTTTGAAAATATTCCTCCCCTCACAAAAAAAAAAAACAAAAAAAAACAATAGAACAAGGAATCCAATCAGAATAAAGATGTACATGAGTAAAATTAAATACAAGTAAATTTGGGGTCAAGATTCTGCCCCACTCTAATAAAAATATACCATCTGCCTGTATTAGAACTGAATTAAATACCGAATCAATCCCCGATTATAGAGCCTATAGAGAAAAAAGTTTAACTTTGATTACTATTAGAAATTAATATTTAGAATTACAACTAAATTAGTTAAAAGAAATAATAACGAATAAACAATAAATTTACTTAAATGTGTGCGCATGCGTGCTTATGGGTGGAAGGAGTGCGAGTCCCCTCACACACCGGGCGCACGTAAAATTTATTTAGCGCAGTTCTATATCATTAGGCTATCGTAAGAGTTTGAAGATACCTAGTGTAAGAAAAACGAGGCCTGCTTTACCAAGCTAATTTATCTCAAACGCCTGTTGTATACTTAACACCTAAAAAGTAGGCTTTTACTTTAAAAATTTACTTGTTAGGTCAATAAATATAATTCAGTTGTGTTAAGATATGTTTTAAAACGTTGCTTTTGAACTTATTCATTTAAAAGTTTAGGTTACGTACCCACTTTTGTTAAACTACTTAAGCTCTGTTTTTTAATTTGTTTTTTTTTTTTTAATATGAAAAGACGTACTCGTATATTTAATAAGTGGTTAATTATAGGATAATAACAATTATAATGTTATTTTAAATTTATTCATATCGGTTATATTTCCTGTTGTTGCAAAATCTATCTGACCACTAATATTTTGAACGTACTTTGTTTTCCTGCGGTAAAGTGAACAAACTTCTAAACAGATGCGCTAGCCCAGTATGTCACCCTCATGAAAATAGGGTGTGTTGGATTCCTCACCCTATATGCGGAAACACGTGCAGACATGGTTATTCGGATTTTCTCGACTCACCAAAGAGATTACTAAAATAATTCATGTTTGTAAGTCAATGATGTGTATACGTTAAATTATGTTCTTGGTAAAAGTAAAATTATGTTTTATACAAACGAGTTGTCAATGAAAAAGTAACTCTTATTCTAAATGATTAAATAAATAATTAAATTCTTTTAGATAGGAATCACGTGATACCTAATAATAATAATAATAATAAAGAAAGAATAGAGTTAAAGAATAGAGTTTACAATCTATCTTTCTTTTATTATCATTCTTGACGCTTAGAATAAGATAAGTCTATTTTAAAGCGTAGTATTTTTTTTATTTTTTATTTTTTGTAAAATATCGAATTGAATACATTCAAATACACATTTATTTGTTTATTTTGTGCATTTGAGCATTCTAGCAGAGTAAAAATACATTTGGATTGACTATAAGAGAAATGATGATTAAAAAAAGTCAGTCATGTACATATTTCAAAGCTTAAATTAAATCATCACACAGGTTGACGTAATAGTTTACTTCATAACTAGAATAAGGGCTAGTACACATGAGGCGACTGACGCCACGTTAACCGCTCGACTGGAAAATAAGACGTGCATACACATTCAAGCGTAAATCGCATGATTGCGGAATAATACTGTAGCTGTTCACGGCTGGGAATTTCATATCATTTTTTAACTAATATGGAAGTCGAAGAGGTTGTGAGTTCGCGGCTCTGAGTGCATCTAGTTTTAAGTGATAAACTGACGCATAGTTTATTTGTGACACTGCATCCAAAATTACAGGAATACGAACCGAAATTCTTCGATAACTTTCGAATGTCCACAAGAACCTTTGATGCTTTATTAAAGTGGATAGAAGACGATATTTCACCGAGTATGAATTATGTGAGACATGTGATTGGAGCTGAAAAAAAACTCGTAATAACTTTGAGGTAAGTCATTTACTTTATTAATATTTAAGATATTATTTTAATTAATATTGTACAAAACCGAAATGATTCTGGATATAAATAATAAGAATACAATTAATATAAAAATTATGAAAATACAAAAAAAATAATATACCTGATCACGCCCGAATGAAAACAAACGTTCTTGTAGTCGTGGATAACATGAAAGAGGAATAAGTCAATTTGAAATAGAAAAAAATGTTATCTTGAAATACGAAATAAACTTACAGTAATAACTAGTAACTAACACTAAAACAACAAATTCTCATTACTCTAGTGAGAGTTGAGTTAATTATACATATCTATTAATTGTATTTATCTATTTCAGAACTATGATTAGAAATTACGCTTTCTGCTGGTGACGGTATTGGTGCAACAGCAACTGGATTAGTGCTTGTTGTAACGTCGGTAATTATTTGACTACATTGTATAGGTGTGTACTGTGTAGATGAGTTGGAAAAATTGGATAATTTAGATACACTTGACTGTACGGATGATTGGGATTTTGATTGCAATTGTTTGAATAGGATGGATGAATGATGGGTGACTGATTGGGGGGCGGATTATAGAAATCCTGCGCTCATTGTAAGACTTCCATTAGCTGTATTTTCGTTCTCATTCGGGCACGATCAGGAACCTTTTAAGTTCTTTAAACAAAGACATACAAAATAGCTTATCCAGATTTTCCCTTACTGCGACACTCCTTGCCAAAATATCTACGAAGTGCTTGTTCACAAGGTTCATTTTGATTTTCTTATTTTTTGGAACAGGAAAAACATCCGAGTCACAACCTTCAATTACATGACGTTCAGTGTCGGTCGGAAGAGTTTCAGCCGAGTCGTCGTCTAGATTACTAATTGTTTCCTTATTGTTAACAGAGTTTTCAACAAAACCTAAACGAGTAAAGCAAACGTAAGGATTTCCATTACTAGCTTTTTATGGCCTTTTAAATTAAAATTTATTACATAATTATACATAAAGATTTCATAGAAGTTATTCACTTATCGAGAACTTTCTTGTGTTCTATAGAATCGCCATTTTCACTGAACAGTTCCACCAATTCTTCCCAAAATTTACTTATTTTTTCTCTGTTTTTATATTCCGCACTTTGTACGTTCCAGAGAGCTGACCTTTTCTCCATTTCATCTATGAAATGTTCTGTATCAAATCGCTCAGTGTCCATTTTGTATTGCGACAATAAAATAAAACAATATAAATGGATGTCAAAAAGTAAAAACTACTACCGTACCTTCAAAACGCGCGATCACATGTACAAAGCAATATACCACAGTGTACTTGAGAACGCGCGGTAGCGGCAAGAGCCAGAAATTCGAGTCGCGCGACAGAATGGGCGATCGGCAAAAACGTGCGATTGAATGTGTACGCCTCATGCAATTCCGTGTACCTCACTACTGCGCTACTGCAATCGCGCAGTTGTAATTGCTTTCATGTTTACGTAGCCTAAGACTATTATAGTTACAAATATTTTTTTTTTAATAAGCCATGACGTAATATTTTAAAGTATTGGTAGTAAGGGTGATTCAAAGAAACGGGAAATTAAATAAACGTTAAGGAAAAGTGTTTTTTTGAAAATGAATTTTATTTGATGTAATTGTACAAATGTTGCCATTTTAGGATACATACATTTTAGTTTTAAAGATGACATCATTAAAGATGACATGAGTTTTAAAGATGACATCTTGCAGGTGACCTCCTCTTCAACGTAAACACTCAGGAAGTATCTTCGTTAAATTGTTCATGCTTTGACGTAACATCTCAACTGGAATTTCCGCAATTGCTTCTCGGATCTTTGCCTTCAGTTCTTCCGTTGTAGCAGGTCTACTGTGGAACACTTTGCTTTTAAGGTGACCCCACAAAAAGTAATCGCAAGCTGAGAGATCAGGCGATCTGGGAGGCCATCTAATGTCACCATTTCGTGAAATGACACGTTGTCCAAACAATCGGCGTACAGCTGCCATCGATATTCGTGCAGTATGAGACGTTGCTCCGTCTTGTTGAAACCAGGCTGTATTAAGAATTTGTGGAAATCTCTTTTGTTGTTGCACAACAAAGGTTTCAAGCATGGCTTCGTAACGAGCCGACGTCACTGTAATATAACAACGGGCCTATAACACCGTAAGATGACATAGCACACCACACGATCACTTTCTAGCTGTGAAACGGACGCTGGTGTAGCTGCGTAGGATTTTCTTGTGCACAGTATCTGAAATTTTGCTTGTTAACAGATCCACTGAGGTGGAAATGCGCTTCGTCTGACATCCACAGTTTGTGAACAAACTCTTCGTTATCATTTATCTTCTGAAGCATTACATTACAGAATTGTGCTCGCACAACTGCATCGTTCGTTTTCAGTTCCTGGACGATTTGCAACTTGTATAGATGGTATTACAAGTCCTTCCCTAACATTCTTAGAAAACTTGAACTATGCGATTGTAAAGATGCTGAGAGACGACGGATTGACGGATGTGGACTTCGTGTGACAGCATCTTCTAAAGCTTGAACATTCTGTGGTGTACGGACGGTTCGCTCACGGCCTGGAGGTTTCTTTTTCATTGCCGAACCAGTTTCCTCAAAATTAGATATCCATGTTTTAATTGCATGTGCTGATGGAACATGGTCGTGCCGTCCCAGATTAAAATGACGGCGAAATTCTCTACGCGCTCCCTCCACACTGTCATTGTTTTTGTAAAACGCTCTGATAGCTAATGCACGTTGCGCACAACTCCAAGGATCCATGACAACTAAATGGGAGGTTAGGTTAGAGAGGCTGGCACCACTTATCAAGTGGTACCAATCGCCTACGGCTACCAACACAACTTTCAAAATTTCCCGTTTCTTTGAATCACCCTTTAATTAATTATGATCCTGCATTATCACTGATTGTTACCATTTACTGACAGCAGGTGTATACATATACTTATCTGTACGCGTTCGAGTGTTTGGAGTTGATGATGTTTATTTTCTTTAATTTGCTTTTGTTTATTTTGCTTTTATTTATTTATTTATAACAAAACATTTCGAAGCAGTATCGGTCATCAAATGGTTTAAATTGGTTACTTCTTCTACTGTTTTCTACTAGGGGAATTCATTTTTTTTTATCTTGCTTAACTCGAAATGCTTTACATTGCAACTCAAAATATGCTATGTTTATGAATTAAAACACTATTTAAATATGTGGTATAACAAGCCGTTTCGAAGATACACACATTGAACATCTTTAAAATTTATCAATGGGATAAATCCATGTGTCTACTATTAATTGAGTAGCATATTATCAATACCAGTTTAATTTTTTAGTAAGTAATATAACTGTAATAAAATTAAATGTTAATTAAATAATGTAAAATAATATTCACTATTTTCATAAAATATATCATTATTTGCGAGCATACAACTAACTTTATGTGAGCAATTACACGCCTTATATCTTTAGTGGTAAACATTAGCATTTCTCTTAAACTTTTCATCTGTATGTTTTTTTATACAGATAGTTTACTTTTTTACATATGAAATTTCCAGAATTAACACAATCTACACGTAAACGGAGAAATGAATGTTTTAGTATATAAATCATAGTGTTAATTAGAAGGAAATACGATAACGTAGAGTTATTTTTTAACATTTTAGTTTTAACGTTTTATAGACAGGAAATGACTATATATATGTATATATATATATATATATATATATATATATATATATATATATATATTTATTTATTTGAAATAATTGGAATAAATATATAGGCTGTAATTTATCAGTTGCTTGCGTATAATCGAGTTCAAGGTCAAGTGTTATCTACATATTTTATCGCAACTGTCTGTAGCGGATGCGGACAAATTGTTAAGATTTTATGATTTACTTCAGCTTTACAGTTAGAATATATTCATTCATAACCAGTGATTTTTTTTTTCTTTATTAAGAACATGAAGGCAAATGGTTCACGTAATTTTAAAGTACATGAACTTCTAATGAAGATAAAAAAGTTAATTACGTTTTGTTATAAATCATAAAATAAAACTTACAAATATGAGAGGAAAAACTTGAGCAAGCATATAATATAACCTCCGTTTTTACAATTAATATTCTCCTTTATATTGTTATGGAAATTTATGCATGCTAGAATCGTCATGTTAAACACATTAGTAACGATTTTAATACGGTTCGAATCACAATTCCCTGAAGTAAAAATGATATTTTATCCACGGCAACGGTATTGGGACTTCAGTCGTTAAGTAGACTACGGGTAACCAACGATAAATTTCAAAATTTTTGTATAGAAGCGTTAACTGAAGATCATCTTTTTTAGTCTTATCAAATAATAGAAAGAACAATACTTGTTAACTAACACTGGCAATCGTGGCAGGAGTCATCGATTTACGGCGTAACTGCTCAAAGTTAAAGAGAATGAGAGTTCATATTTTCACTTCAAGAGAAATAAAAATATGTACTTCATGATATCATCAAATGGTGATGATATCATATAACAATAATATTATTTTGTATAGCTTCTTCTCAAGAACAGACCAATTCAATTAGAAAATGACGTTCATTTTTTGTAGTAGAAAGCTGCTTGATATACCGATTCATCTTGGTAGTTCTTTAGATGGTCTAGTTCTTTAATTATACCACTTACAATTCATTAAAAGAAGGGATGCAGGTGTCAAATTTATTCGATAGAGAACTGGAGTTTCTTTTCAGCCTTAATACCCGATTAAAATGTATTTGTCGCTGCTGCAGAAATATAAAATCTTTTTAAGTATTATATTTTCTCCATTAAAAGTAGAAAAGAATCAGAATGCGAATATTTAGGTGCAGTTCCGGGAGGAAATTACTTGGTAATACTTTTCTTTCTGTACATAAAAAATTATTATTATTCGCATTAACAATAAAAATAATGTTGGTAGATGAGAACAAATTGGCAAGAAAATATTTTTAATTTTCATTTATGGTTAGATCTTCTTGAGGAGGGTAGGAATTTTATACAAACAGCAAGATATTTCAGAAGAAGCTAAAAATACTCATCAAACAGTCAAGGAAGCAATCCTTTACCAATCGATTTAGAAGTAAATAAATGGATAATTGATGAAAGTGTAGCTATGGGCTGCATTTTTTCTGCTTGATGAATTAATTCACTACAGAAGCTTTGAAGCTTGTACGGGGAAAGATAGAAATGGAACATTGTAGCAAATGAAAAATGCCATGCCTGACCAGGTTTCAAAACTTGGGATCCCCGGATGTATGACCGAGACAATATTGCTCCGCCACGGAGACTGGGGCATAAGAATATATTTATTCTGGTGCTATATCAGAAAAGACATCGACGAAAAAATTTGAAAACGTTTGTACTGATGTAACAATTAAAAAAGTTTGTGAAGTAATGAAAAATTTAAAACAAGCGTACAGATTATACGGATTGTAATTTTAATGGCAATTGTAATACACATATACGAGTTCCAAGAAGAGTATCATCAGGAAAATCAAATAAAGTGTACTTAATCTATAGTTGACACTATACATTTCAAAGTTTGCGCATAAACTTATTATAATTATTATTTCTTTTCTCATTTACTTATGTACTTCTGTTTTTATACATACTTTTTCTACATTGTCTGCTGATTAATTGAATGACTGATTAACAATCGAAAATTTCATCCACCTAGATTTAAATTTAACGTAAAATTTTTGTTCACAGTTTTTGAGCGTAATTTTGATTTCTAATTTTAGAAAAATTAGGTTATTTTTCCTTTAAAAACCTGTCCTTAATTTGGTCGGGATGTAATTCTCAGTAAGTTGATTTAAGCTTCGCCGATATCGTATCATGTCCTATCTCATTAATTATTAATAATTATTCTTTCCAACAGAAAATATTTATTTTCAAATTCTCTTTATCGTAGATAAATCCTTCTTATAAAAAAATTATTTAAAACCTATTCCAGATAATTATACCAATTATTGTGGTATACGGAATATTTTTGAAAAAAAAGTTGCTTAAAATCACTTAAGTTATTTTGTTACAAATGAAATTTTCCAATACCAATATAGAATGATGTTGAAAGGGTTTCAGAACAGAATCTAATATAGGTATTAAGTTTACTAAACCATGTTTTAGGTACTTTGAATTTAATTAAATTAGTTTCCGGTTTTTTCATGCGACTTCTAAAAAACGTTTGGTCCTAACCTCCAAGAACTGAAGTATTTATATCCCTTATCTCTTTAAGAACCAATTAAATCATAAAGGTTTTCCTGTAATTGAGAATATAATGTCATCGCATATCAAAATCTTCAAGAACTTTTTATTAATCTCTAAATTAAATTATACCAAGGATTGTGCTTATTCAAGGTGAGAAATGCCAGATAATCCGCCTCTAGTTTTATTGTAGTAGGTTTTCATTAGCAGTAAATTAGATTAAAAATCGGAACAAAGAGAATGTTTCTAGGATAAAAGTTCACTTTTCCAGTACTTTCTTAATGAGTTATTTAAAACTCACTTTCTTTGTGAATTATATAAAAAATAATCACTGAAAGAATTTATATATTCACTCTTTCAAACTACAGGCTCATGTCCAGTTGCAGATATCTACCCTCTAATTTCTTTTATGTTAACGAATGGATTCTGTAACGTATGAAAAATGACAGACCTGACCGGGAATCGAGCTCAGAACCTATGATATGAAAGTGAAAGTTGCCACTATTCCGTCAAGGAAGTGTTGTCAGATAGTACATGAGAAATTATCTGACACAGAACATCCACCATTACTGAGTTCTAACTAATAAAATTCAATGTATTACTGAATTTGCCAAGTAACTGCATAGTACCAGTTTTAAATATAGCTTTTAAAAAATACAGAATATTAAATATAAAATTAGAAAATTATTCGAAATGGATTGGACTTCTTTTACATTTGAGTTAAATATACACTTGTATCGCTGTTAGCATAGTGCATTCATTGGCACCTAGCCTAATTTTCTCAACTGTAAACAACAAATCAAATTTTAAAGATGTTAAAACTACGTTATTTATTGAAAATTATTATTAAATTTAACAAAGACCCTTTTTTTAAACAATTTATCAAGTGATTGCTCTCAAAATCTTTAATTACAAAAAATGCTCCAGCATTATAAGATATACTTTAAGCATCATATAAGTTTATTCTCTCATTGATGTATAACTATGAAAGGTTAAATGAAGTCCTTGTAAATCTTGCTAACGTTTTAGGCAGACAGTTACATTACTCAGTTTTTCTTTTTTCTAAAATGTACATATACTACTAAACAATAATTTAAATAAGAAAATTATATTCTCCACTAATTACAAAATCACTACGATTAATAATCATGATGCAGCACGTAAAGTGAATATTATATAATTTACTTAATAAATTAGATAAACTGCTCCAATCTTTCTACCTATCATAATAAATAAATAATAGATTTCGTTACATATGGTTGAAACTTTTGATCCAAGTAAAAACTAAGGCTATTTACTATAAAACCTTGATAGGATTCTCCTCCATTAGGTTAGTTTATTGCGAAATTTGTCCTTTTATATAAATGAAAAAAATATAGGATATTTCATACAAATATCATAATAATTAAACCAAAATTCATGCGTCAGTAGAAAACACCTGATCTCGAGACGACTAATATAACATTTTAACACTGAATGAAAAGTGCATTTCCTGATGCTCTACTGTTGTTTATTTTTTTGTTACGATCTGAACGTGTTAATAGACTTGACGTTAATCCACGTCACTGGAGAAAATAGCAGGAGTTCTCAGAATAATAAGCAATCCATATTAGACTTACTGCGGAACCTGAGAAATGAAGTGGTTTCCCGTTGTCTTCTTCATTAAGTCAATTATACAATTGGATATTAGCATGACGAGCTTAATGTTATTCAGTCCATTATTATCCTAACGGAAAGCAACTCTTGAAAATTAGATGCTTCACAAACATTTCATTCATAAGTAAGACTGAAAGAGCCATCTGAAAATCATTATAATCCTATTTAGTAGTAAAAAAATGCGTTATACACACTGATTTAACTCAACTGCCTTCTACATTCTGAACTAAATTACGAGTGCAAAATATTATACTTAATTATCATGTTATAAAAAAATTAAAGAACACAATAAAAATATTATTGCGTCCGCTGAGTAAAATAGATTTTAAGAAAACTGATGAATCCGGTCAGTTAGGCATTTTTCATAAGTTGGAAATACTTTTCATATCGTGTTCTCAAGCCTCAAACTTATGTTGTGAATTAATCATTTTATTTTAAAAATCTGTTGTGGACACCACATGACTTTCTTGTACGCCTATTAAATCGCATGCACACATTTTTAGAAGTACAAAAACTTCTATTTCACTAATAACTACTAATTTTTCTTCATTTTTTTTTTTATTGTTATTATTAAATTATTATTTATGGGAAAAATATTTTACGATCACAAGTTAATAATAATTAATAAATCAATATATTTAAATAAAATAAGTTTAAAAAAAGGAAATGAAGTCAAATTCTAATCGATGTGCCTTCTCCTTGTAAGATCAAAATATTTCATTAGTTAAAATTTCATTTGGCTATAATTCTAGAACCAATGAAAATAAGTATCACTTATGATATATCGAAAAGCCCTCAATAAGGATTTATTATTGCAGTTAAGAAAAGTTCCAAAACCAATTTTTTTGGATTTTGGCTTTTTTGGAAATTTTTGGTCAAGTCGATTGCTATCGAAAGGGAAGTGCACAACTAGATGTTACAACAGTCCTAAATCCAAAATTTCAATATCCTACGGCTAATCGTTTTTGAGTTATACGAGATACATGCGTACATACAGACGTCATGCCAAAACTAGTCAAGATGGATTCAGGGATGGTAAAAACGGATATTTCCATTGAAATCTGAAAACCGAATATTTTCGCGATCACAGTACTTCCTTTACGAAGTAAAGGAAGTAAAAAAAGCATAGTTTAATTTTTTTAACAGAGATTTATTTTTGTAATTATTTAAAATAGCGTATTCAAAATAGTAATATTGTAGGAGTCTTATCAAATTAAAAAAAATTCTGGAACAAATATTTTTTTTAGAATTTTTATTTTAGAAGGTAAATGTATATTTGTAACTATAACAACAAGCACGTAGAATGATGGGAGTATAACTTTTTGATGGGAGAATACGATGTATTCGTATTAACAGTTTATTTACCGAACTTGTTGGCACCAACTATCTGCAGTAATGAGGTATGTAGACATGCCTTTAAAAATCCATCGACTTTTAAATCCCCATTTTAATTTTATGTGACCTTTATACATTTCCTATACTATATTTGACTTAAAAGGTCTTTAAGTAACCGGTGAATTTTGCCCTTCAGGGTAGAAGCCAAATCATGAATAATGAGATCAGGAAATAGAAGTTTGTGACAGACGAATAGCTGGAGGAGGGACGTATAGAGGTTCAGAAATAGACCACTTGGTTTGTGATCGGAATAGAGTTATATTTAGGATTCAGTGGAGATGTTGAGATGCAGGTAGGCCTCGAGATTTTCTAGGGAAATATTTCCAAAATAAAGTTGAATACTTCTTCTTATTCATAATGCTCATTTTGTAAGTATTTTTACTTTGAGATAATAACGTATGGTAGTGATTATTGTCTTGTAAGTAGAAATAAATTATTACAACATAACGACAAAATTTAAAATACCAACTGAAAGAATAGTTTTTAATAATTAATATACTTTATAACAGTAAGTATATTTTTTTGGTCGATGGCATCAGCAAATCAAAAGAAACTTTCGTAGACATTATTTATTTATTACTTGAATTATTTAAGTGTAATCGTTGAAGTTTTAAGCATTGTAACATATAAGTAACTACGAATACAAAATTTACTACTTTGTTTTTTTAATAGGTTTTTCCTTCAAGTCTGATACCTTGTTGCTTTGAAAGACTAACACCGTTTTAGTAACCAATGATTTTAGTTAACTTTTAGTTAACAATGATTTTAGGGTGGTAAATCGATGCGTTCCAAAATGTATTCTTACAATGCGCTGATCAAGCGCAATTTTTGTTAGTTTATTCATTCGAATAGCACAACCTATGAATATTTTAATTAAAATGGTAGTGAATTTAATATTGCTATGATGCGAGCAAATGCTGCTGTATTCATAAGATACGTTCAAATACCCAGTCATCGATATTAAAAACAATTATCTGTAAAATTTTCTTCAAACTTGAATTTTAAAATACGGTTCAAAATTTCTACCTAACCCTTAATGAGCATCAATAATTGCATTCATTGTTTTCTATGTAGTATAACAAAAAAAAAAAGAAATACTACTTTTAAATGATAAAAGTAATAGTTTCATATAGATTCAAATATTCAGTTTGAATGAAACCAATAGAAAAAAGCATGTTTAAAACATTGAGTTACGCTAACTCTAATAATCATATCACATGAATACTGGTAACTGAATTAAATTAAATTGGACATTTTTAGGTAGCATAGACTACCTAAAAATGTCGCAATGCAGTATAAAAATTGTACGTTACAATTTTAAGAAAAAACATTAAAATTGTTCTTCCTTTTTAAATTTAAGTGAAAACACTGCTATAGAAAGTAACTAGTATTAACATTTAAGTCAGTGTAAATTATTGTAATTTCTGCATCGTAATATAAGCCCAAAAGAATATAATACCTTACAGAATTCTAAAATTTTTGTACAGAATCTCATCAATTGAGACGGTCTTCTTAAGGGATCAGTTCAGGCTAGATTATTTACCTGAACGATATAATCGGCGACAGATAAGTTTTAAATTATTCTGTGAATTCATTGTCTTCATCTTCAAATCCAATTTCAAATTCTCAACTAAAAAAGAGGTCTTAATATTCTTAACCTGCTTCAAAGTGTTAGGCTAAATTAAAGATTTTATATTATGCAGGAATTTAACACTTATTATGTGAGTCAGTTGAAATCATCCAGTAAAAGAGCTGTTTATATAATGCGAAGTAATTCAATTAAAAATTTACAGTCAGAAATCTTGTTATATTCATCCTTTTATGAAAACTCAGAATACCATTGTGAGATATACAATCTTATACAGTTACTCTACAGTGTTAAAGAAAGAATTTTATGTTAAAACCGTGCTAGTAGGGTTTGAAAAATAAAACAGTTTGCCTCGTTTTCTTTCCTAAAACGTTTTTTGACTATAGTTTTTGTTTAATTTTGTAAAAATATCCTGTAATTTGTAGTATGTTTAAGTTCATATTGAAGCACTACTCTTATGCTGGAAATATGTATTAAATATTGTAGTGTAGAATTTCTTCTAACAAATGTGGCGTCATTAATGGGATTTATGACTTACGTTGCTACTTACACTACGATAGAAAATATTATATTTATATTCTTAAAGTAAATAGTTCTATCAAGTTATTCATTCTTTTAATTCACCTTCAAATTATTACCTTACAACAAATAATTTACCTTGAATCGACAAATATAAAAAATATAATCGTATAGCTTAATTTAACAGTAATTTAATGTATTTAGTTTCTTTACAAAGACTTCTAATTTATTCGCGTTTGAGTCATACTGCTTGTAATGATGAACTGTTTTGATTTTTCAACTAAAATTACATAGAACTTTCTAAGATTGTTCTTTTATTCAAAATATTTTTCTCTAACTCGATATCTTAATCGTGAAACCGGTATAGATAACAACGATTCAAATTCCAACCACAAAAAAGGAGAAATAGCAACATAAGTTCGAATGGAATTTTACTTAAAATAAACATCAGTAATTTACCAAAATCTTCAGAGATTTACGTAATACCATTATGAAACGTAAGTTTATGTAGTGTTATCCTTTTTTTAGAAGAAATATAAACTATTACGAAAATGTTAGGGTACAATTCATTAATTCATAATAGGAGCATTTTTTCCGGGAATGTTATATTCGGTAATGTAGCAGCAATGTTGTTAGGTTACGTTAGCAGCAATATTTTTGGTGGCCTGTCACGATATACAAGTATTCCTTAAATTGGCATAGCCATTAACAAGACAATAACATCCCATCACTGATTACTAAAGAAATTGAGGAGGAAGTGGTTTCCTCTTGACTTCTCCACTGAGAAATTTACTGTTGATATCAATATGCGAGTCCCACTGAAATCATAATTCCAAATGAGAGATACCAGATACACATTATTGTACCTTCTTATATATATATATATATATATATATATTTATTTATTTATTTATTTACATGCGCGCGCGCGCGCGCGCACACACACACACACACACACACACACACACAATTATTATGTACAGTATGTAATATTATACTTATTAGGAGATAAGTTTAAGTAAGTATTTCATAATATCTTTTTTGTTGTACGAGTTTATCTATTCAAAATTGTTGTTAGGATTTAGGCATTATAAGAATTATATTAAAAAAAAAATTTAACGAGTATTACATAAATTAAATAGGCTATAGACCTATTTACTGAATTAATTGGGTATTGAAAAAACATTACTACCGATTTTTTTCTTCCATCTAATTTATTCAATGATATTTTCCATGCCTTTTTAAATTGCTGCAATAATTGTCGTTTTCTGTATTTGTAAATTTATGTAAATAACACCAAAGACAATTTTATAAAGGTCTTCATTGTGGTTTAAAGTAACTAAGGATTTTTTAGTATAAATATTAGAACAAAATGTATTTTGAAATTCATCAATTGAAGCAATACCATAAGAAAAGTTATCCTATATTTTCAAAAGAAGTATTTGCGTTAATTTTTCTTTAGGTTAAATTTAATGCATTTTGATTACGATACCATAAACCTACGTAAAAATTAATTCTAAAGTAAAATAAAAAGCAATGTTCTTTACTTAGTGATCATAAAATTATAATGATATGGTACTTCAGCATTTTTACTTATGTCGGCCGACGGGGCAATGGTCGTACTCAGCAGCTCCCCTTGCGGAGTATGGGAAGCGGCGGTCCCTAGCTGTTCAAGCTGGTCGCAGATGCGCTTCTCGATTTCTCTGTTAGCAGCAGTGGAAGAACACATGATCGTGATCTGTTTTTTCCGATGCTGGGCGAAATGGGAACGGGGAATGCTTTACAGGCGTTGGGGCAAAGCTGATGTGAGCGTCTTTTGGCCAAGTATTGCGCCGTTCAGGGTGAGCCATCACTTCGGCTCTTGGCAGAGAGTGTCTCATAGGTATACCCTCACTACTATGTGCGAACCCTGGGATGTCGATATACTGGATCAGGGTTGTCAAGAGTAGTTAGAGGGATTTCAGTAAGACATAACAAAAGCTGCAAGAGGACCGGTAAATAAGGAAAGAATGACTGCTTGGATCGTATATCGAAGCCGTCAGCGATTTATATTTTTCAAGGTTTTCAAGTCCAAAAAAGTGTTGTATGTTGGGGCTACACCGCATGGTACTCTAAATACCTCACGCTAAAGGTATAGTCGTCCGTAGGGATTTGTTGAACTTCACAGAAGAGAAAATCGTTAAATAACTTAATGAACAAGTTGTAGCGTGCCGACGGTTCAACACACGACCCAATTGAGAAGTAGTAGCCTCAACGTCGCATGTCCTCCATTAATAAACCGAAGTGTCCGAAAAAAAAAGCTGATTTCCACAGATTGGAAGTATATCAGTTCTTCCAGACTCCATTGTGATGCTTTGGATGACAGAGTTCACACATACAGCAGCACGATATCAAGGCAACAGATCTATGCTTGTTGTGATCCATTACAACCGGACGATCCGCGGAAGGATCCACCTGCCTGTCTCAATTTTCATGGACATCATCTGATAAGATCTAAAAACTATCCCGTGTATAAGGAAAATAAGGCAATCCAGGATGTAAAGATCAGACAAAGGGTCAGCTACTTCGAAACAAGGATCACTGTAAATAGTAGATCGCCAATAAAAAAAGTAAATAGTAGAACGTCTTAGGCACAAATTGCTACTGCTCCTGCAACTTCTATTAAACGGAAATACGCAATCGCTGTCCTAGCAGCCCTAACCGTAGCTAATATGGTTGAACTCATCATCAATGAGAAATTGAAAAATCAACCAAGCAGAGAAAGCAGCCCAAAACCGATACAGAAAAAATCAGATGTTACTGAACAGAACAGTTCTTTTCACCTCATGAAGAACCTAATGTAACACTGGTCAAGGTTCAGATAGAGAAAATTCAGTTTCAGGGAAATCAGAAAGATGATCTTTATATACATTCAGTAAGTAAAGAGACTGTTGATTAAGCTATGAAGTCTGTAAAAGCACAGGATCCTAAAAGAGAGAGTAAGCATTTTAGCCCCCCAAAAATTTCAGCTGAAAGTACATCCAGTCTAGGCTTGTATTCAATATTTCCCGCTCCATCGGGCCTCAAAACATCCTCCAACTACGTGGTATTAGAGATGAATGAAGATTCCATTTTTCAGACATCCGGTTTTCAGAGTTGGAGGCCGTAAGCAGGATGGAGAACAGTAATAAAAAAGTTGGCCTAAGGGATGTGAGCCTCTTTAAGGATTTAAAGGATTTTATATCCAATATTTGTTGGATTTTAAGGATGTGAGGCTCTTTACACTCGTTTTGATAACATTTCTTTAGAATTGGATTTTATGTTTTTAAATTAATAATTTTATGTATTTAAATTAAATTATATCAATACAACCTTGCCATCTTGTGTTCTTTTGGAGTTTAAATGTTCTATGACAAGTCTGTTTTCAGGATGATCTCTTTGATAAGTCTGGTCTTATGACTGGTCGTTATTTTTAATCAGGTTGGGAAAGTTTTAGCTATGGACAAGGGCTAATGACCATATTACTCAATGCTTGCTATCCCCGCCCCAAAAGAAAACATTATTTATAATAATTATTAAGTACTGTTAAAATTGTCGAGTCAGTTCAGTCATAATGGTAAAAGAAAGAATAACTTTTTATGTAAGTAAAATTTTCTTATCTATTTGTGCATAAGATAGTTTAGTAGATTAATAGATCGTTTTACAGATTAACTTAATAAATACAACAAAGGTTAAACCTACATTAAATAATTTTTTATTAAAATCTACAAGTAATCCTTATTTAAGTATTTTTACAAGTACTTCTATGCATGAATTTTGCCTTCATAATTTCATCTTGGCAAGTTAATCATTTACTGAAAAAGTAAGTAATTTGTACTTGGCCGACTAAATTACTCGTATTTCCTGCATAAGAGATAATTGGATTAATATAATCTTTATAGTTTCATTTTTAAACGGATAGCAAGAATTCCAAAATTTTCACCCTCCAGACAGTTTCTTTCGTTTCATTTGAAATATAACTTTTTTCACATGTTTCTGGAATCAGATTGTCCGTGGCCTTTCGACCATTCAATTTTTCTCTAGATTTTGTTTCTCTATCGTTAAATTTTATCTTAGTTTCTACCTTTAGACTTACCTCGGTGATTTGACTTTCAGTTCGGTTTACTTTTTCTTCACTGCAATATTTTTCTTATCAAACATCCTGCAATATACAGAAGTGTGATAAATATTATTATGGGTCGTGAACATGTCGTTAACCGTATACAGATGACCATGTAAGGTCGATTCTTATCAACTTGAAATGTTTATTTGTTTCAAGCAATTTTTGCTGAGATAGATCATTTTAATTCAATTACTTAATATAATTATTTGTCTAGGCACGAAGTAGATATTAACCTTGTACGTAATAATATATTAACCTCGAATATGTGCTAATAAAAGTATGTTATTTTAATTATTCAATAAAATATATGTAACAGTTTTTCATAGACTAATATAATTTATACTTTCATCCGTTATTGCCCGGGCCTTCATGTCAAAGCGGAGAAGAAATATAGAATCGGCAAAATGTATTTTGATCCTCTCCACAACTACCGTCAGAAATTATAAGAAAGAAAAAATAGTTTCAAAATTCTGTTGTTTCGTAAACTTAAATATCTTTTTTCAATTTGTTAGAAATCTTTAAACATAGATTTGTCATTCAGATGACTTGCTTATCAACAGTATTGTTCTCGTCGTTTGTCGTTCATAAATTCACTTCTGAGCTGTGGGTAATTGCCGTTATTAGCCTGCTCCAAAGAATAAGCGTGTTAGAGTCCCGTGCAGCTGGTTGAACGACAGGGGTTAGATGTTCAGCAGCTTATTCAACTTTGATTAATATCTTGAAAGGAAATTACAAATCGACATATTTTTCAAGGCGAGTAAAAAAGATTCGTCGAAAAAAATTTTATGAAGGACGTGGAAACTACAAAATAATAATGAGTTTAATAATAGACGAATCGGAGAGTAGATAATCCAAAGTAGAGATGAATCGAACTAGAAATCTCTAATACAGAGTTATCATAAAAGAATGGTGCGGCTTTGAACATGGTTTAAATTAAAACAGAATTAATTACAGTTTATGTTTTTTATTTTTCAAATTTGTCGTCTCAAACATTTTTTTTAATAATTAATAAATTTCAATATGTGCGCTCTTAGTCGCTCGACAAATGTCCAAACGATACTCAACTTCTCTCCAAACATTAGTTAAAATTTCTTCGTTAATGGTTGTCATTGCTTCATTAATCCTGTTTTTTAAGTGGTTTAGGTCGCGAATTTTTTGTGTATAAACAACGCTTTTGATGTACCCCCACAAGAAAAAATCGCAAGGTGTCAGGTCTGGACTCCTTGGAGGCCAAAATATAAGTCCTTGCCGGCCTATCCATCGATCTCCAAATTTTTCGTTCAAAGCGTCCGTGACCGATGCGTTGAAGTGCGGGGGAGCACCATCTTGTTGGAAATGAAGTTGATGAATGTTTTCGAGTTCATCCAGCTCAGGAAAGCAATAATCGGTTAACATGTCAAGATACACAACTCAATTAATTGTTTTTTCAGCAAAGAAGAAAGACCCTATTACACGATTTTTCATCACACCACACCAAACATTAACTTTAGGCGAATCGCGTTGTTTCTCAATAATTGCGTGTGGGTATTCAGAGCCCCATATTCGTGAATTGTGTCTGTTAATACATCCATTCACATGGAATGTAGCTTCGTCTGTAAAAATTATATCATCTAAAAATGATTCGTTTTCACTTACTCTGTCCAAAATTTCAACAGCGAAATTGTAACGTTTTACACCATCATCGGGTTTCAATTCCTGCAGTATCTGGATTTTATAAGCGTGTAATTTCAGTTTTTTATGTAAAACTTTGTGAACTGTTGATTTTGGAATACCTTATTCGAAGCTTCGACGGGGGATGGACTTCCCAGGACTTCTAATTGCCGATTGTCTAATTAGTTCAACCGTTTCGTCTGGTACACTTGGTCTGCCGGTTGATTTTTGTTTCTTAACCGATCCAGTTTCTTCGAATCGTTTGAACCAAAGTGTTATGTTATTTTTGTGTGGTGGATCTCTTCCGAATTCAAGTCGAAACGCACGTTGAACTAAAATAACGGATTTTAATTCGGCCATCAATAAAACACACTTTGCTTTGTCTTTATCCGAGAACATAGTAACTCACTAAACTCACCGCAACAACAATACAAGAACTGACGTTGTGGTTACAACTGCTGATAAACAAACTTTTGGGCTGGAGGCTTTCAGGGATACCAATATAACATCTAGAAATTTCCCTACAGTCTTCCTATGAATTACTGAAACCGCACCATTCTTTTATGATAACCCTGTATAATTAAATTATGCATAACAATGTGAAATTATTCCTTTACTTGCAAAAAAATTACTGAGATCTGGAAATTTGTTTCTACCCGAAGGCCAACAGACATTCATAAAGATACAGCATTTAAATTGTCTTTAATAATGTAACAAGCAGATATCGCCTATGAAATTTTTAATTCCTATTGTTCTTAACGTGCGCATATTGCTGACAACGTGTGCATTGTGATATCCCAGGAGACATCCACGGTGGTTTTGAAGCGGGGTCTACAGTTCGCAATATACTTTAAGTCGATCTCCCTAATCTTACCCTGTGGTTCAAGGTTGACAAAGAAGGTTCCCAGAAGCTCATTCGTCACTCGATGTCTGGCGTTAAAAATACTCCGGACCCTTTTTCCATTGTTCTCAATATCCTACCTTATAATATTGTCGCCTGTTCACGGCGCAATTAGGATATTGAGAGATTGACAATTTAAAATGGTTATATAATTACAATTTATTGTTTTAAGAACATAATTAAAACAAGACAAACCAATAATAACAAACAGTGATTACAAACAAAACAAAATTTAAAGTAATCGTCACGATTTATTCTCAGATGGATAAATATTAAAAGCCAGAATTCAGTTCTACTGACAAAAGACTGTAGGATGTATTTAGTACAATATTAGACTAGTCTATGTACTAGTCTTTTATTAACACTAGTACAATAGATCAGACAAGTATAAAGTTCATTCAATGTTAATAATTTTGCTGTTCACAAATAACATTTTCCTAACAGTTTATAAATGAAATTTAGAACATTATCTCTTTCACTTGTAGTTTAACAGCAACTCACCGAAAAATCTGATGTTTTCATGCAGTGGAATTATTTGTAATGTCATCGTAATCGCGTTGAACTTAGTTTACTAGAATTTCGCTTCTTCCCTGACCTCATTGCAGAATACTCTTGCTGACTGACATCTCGCAGAACTTTCCTCGAAGACTCATATCATAAGGTCTCACTTAGATTCATTTCGCAGAACTCTTTTTTAACTGGTCTTCCCCAGAGTATTTATACTCCTATCCTCTTTACCTGCCAGACCGGATCCAATTCGAAGCATGAGAATGTTTTTTTGCATTTTCCCATGAAATTCCAAACCTTAGTCCAGTAACTCTTCTCACAAAACGAACATCTATTTAGGTGTGTCAGTAGGCAGTATTACAATGAACCATCCGTTAAACGGACCTGTTACCTTTATTAAAAGGCTTTCTTTTAGCCCCTTTCTGGACTCCTCCCATTATTATATTTTATACTATTTTCTTCTTAATTGGCAGGAATCCGTTACTCAAGTCCGTTATACCAGTCTTGTTACAATATCTATTGGGGTTGAATAATATAGATGACCACTCGTAACACCCGTTCATCCCTGCAAAGGTTTGCCGTATAAGGGCTTGTGCTCGGACCAAGTCAGTAACTTTCTTATAGACATCTACATCTTTTGAAATTACCCGAAGCTGTTTTTTTTTCAACCTTTTTAAGCACCCCTATGGAAACCGGTCCCCGCCGTTAAACAAACGCAGTACCCATAGGTATGCCGTGGCAGCAGACTACCACCCCCTAGCTTGACCCTTCTACTAGGGCTTCTGCCAGCGGGGTCTCCACGGTATCGTCAGAGACCATAGACATCCCTCTTCTGGGATGCCCATGACCCCCTTCGCCGTAGGGCTACCCTTCCCATCATATCCTACAATGGGCGACATGTCCTCTACATGTCCCCATTACCCCTCGCGACCCATCTTGTTACCTCGAGGGTCCCTAGCGCTTCATCGAGTAGCACCGACCCACTTTCCTCTTACATGTCAGGTGGACCTTCACCCTCACCACAAGAGGTCTGCCTCCCTGACCCTAGACGTCGCCACGCTTCGTCCCTCTGCCCTGCCCACTGCTTTTTTTTTTTAATTTTTAATTGTTTTTTGTATATTTACCCGAAGCTGTTTACTAGTTATTATTCGCACACTGTAATCAGATTTGTCTACACCGTCCAAAATAAATCATTCAGATTTAATACGCCGATTATTCCATAAAGGATTATTGGCAGAGGTCTAACAACCTTCATATGATGGAAGTTCCCTTCTCTTGTTTGTCCGCTTCTCTCTTCTATTGACAGGTACTCAAACTGATTCAGTACAGGTAATTTATTCATAGTGGAAACATGTCACATTTTTGGTATTCGTAAGATTGGGATAGTTCGCCATGGGAATGAATTCGTCCGCGAGTCCGTAATATCCTCCCCACTTCCAGGGATGTCAAACATGTCATCAATGACGTCACTGATATTCTCTACATTGTTACATCTTATAAGCTTGCTCCGCAAAATTTCCTGGGACCCCTGGTTGAACATATAAATGGTCCTCTTTTTCTGTTTGTTTGAACTCTAGTACTCGAATTTAACAACGTATCGTTGTTTTTACTTGAAACAGCTGATAGCTCCTCCATAACAACTCCCAAGAGTGTAATTGTACGTTAGCTAAATTTGGATCGTTAAATTTAACTTTTAACATATCAGGTGCGAATAAGAAAAATTGGAATTGGAATTAGAATTATTTTCAATATTAAAGTAGTATCAGTAGAATTGGATTCTTACCTAGTAAGGCGTCAAATCTAATTTTATCACTACATTATAAAGGTCGAGTCGGAAAAATTTATTCATGGATTAAGCACATTTATATGTTGGAGCCTGTTACACGTAATCGGTTTTAATGTGAGATTTATTAATATCTAATAGGCTGCATGAAAATCAGTTAAGAACTAGATTGGAAAGAAATCATTATTCTGAATATAAACTAGTAAAAAAAAAACATAATACAAAGTTAATTCCCACAAACATGCATAAACCTCCATCTAAACAGTTTGAAAATCAATAGCGGAAAAACTTTTATGTAGTTTTTACTAAATAATTAACTCTTATTTCGCTCAATATTACGATGCTTAGATCGTTATTTTTATTAAATAACAATCCTGTAGGCACTATATTATATTATTCATTTATAATTTATAACAGATCATAATAAAATGAATTGATCTGTTCGTAAAAACTTGTAAAATAAATCTCAGGATGTTTCAGTTTTTTAGAATCAAATAATTTTCTACTATTTCCAACCTATCATTTGTTTGAGTCGTTAGGATCTTCGTCTATCAGCTCATTTGAAGTATACTACGATACTAAAGAACCTCGAATTAAATTATTAAAAATTTACCTAATCTTATCATTAATCCGACTGGTTTGTTGGTCTTTTCCAACACTTCACTATTTTATCCTTCATCTTAAATTATTTGCTTAATATACTGAAACCACTGCCTCATTCAACAGATTTTATCTTCTAAACTTTCATTCATTCTAAACTGGACAATATTCGCACATCCAGAAAGTACTTCTTCCAGAAAGTATTGGCCACGTTTTGAATGTTGTCAATACATTAAGTTAAACATTCCTAGAATACATTGAATTTTTTTTAGATCTAGGTTTCATATCAAAAAAATTTATTTTCAACATAAATTTTCTCTTCCTGCTTCTAATATATTCCTTCAATATAACACATCCCTTGAAATTTTTACAAATTATTAAAGTTCTTTAAATTCTGGTATATAATATTCACCTGCTTTAATATTCAATTCACAAATACCTTCTGTTTGCCAAATTTTATTACATTTGTTCCACATTCATTTATTTTTAATTTAGATGTTTCCTTTTTTATGACATTCACTTTATATTTGGTTTCATGACCGCTTTAGTTTCAGTTAAAAAAAACAATATCATTAATGAATGTTGGTAATATAATCCTATTTCCTTAAGTTCTACTCCAATCTGAAACTTATTTTAAAATCTCTTACTACCTCGTTAGTAAAAAATCTGAAATTAGTGGAGTAGACTATATTCTTGTCTCCTTTCAATAATTGAGCTTGCTTGTCTTAGTATTTTACTCTAATCGCAGATACCTGGTCTTTTTACAGGAATGACTTTTCTTTCTTTATTTGCCAATTCTTCTTCCTTAAAATTTCTTTCATTACAATATTAAATGTCTTTAATGAATAAACAAATTCCATATTAGTTTAGTTTTATTTCATCCTTCTTCTAAGATTAGTCTTAGATTTGACCTCTTTTCCTTACCCACATCTAGTATGCCGCGCCTTTCTTTGTGATTGCAGTTATAGTTTTGTTGCAAACTGAAACCATTTATACAGTGCCACATATTTTCCACACTAATCTATAAAATTATCCACCTAACTACTAATTTTTTTGCGTAATCTATCGCTCTTCAACTACGTAAATTAAATAAGAATTTTAATTAACTTTAAACTTAAGGTAGGTTACTATAATTTTAATGCATACTTTACTACTGTAAACTACGGTAAAATGAACACTAATGACAAATTAAATCTCATTCATTTGAAACCTTTCATGTATTTCAACTAATGAACTATTAAATTTTAAATTTTCTGAATAATCTTTGGCAATCCTAATGATAATTTCAAGCCGACGCAAAAGAACTTTACTTTGTTTCATAGGCCACCGATACAAAGATCATTCTTTGTTTCACGTGCAACTGAATGTCCTTCAGTAGTGATACGGAAGGTTTATTTTGAGTAAATTTATGAGTCTCGCAATGAAATTGCGTCATGCTATGAAATTTAATCCCTAAAATGGATTAAGGAGTGCATTTAATAAACACTTTGTAAAACATCATCCTGCAAAATTGTTGTTTTAGAGCTACATAGACCCTTACTTTTTAACCTTATTGTCATTGTTCTTCCTGACTACTGTCTACCGGTTACAAGTTTTAACCGAATTGTACCAGCATTTCACATAAATACTGAAATAATATTCTTAGTTTTTGCCCCCCCCCCCCCACACTCAATATGATAAACTGTCTGTAGGAAAACCCATTACTAGGTGTTTAAGGAAATATATATCCCTGAAAATGAGGATATGTACGTGTAACTTATCACAAATAAAATTTACGTATTCAGTTAATTGTCAGTGTTAGCTGTACGTAAAATTCGAAATAACCTTTCCAAATGGTGAAAAGGTAATTAAACTGAAAGAAAAGCATCATTTCAGTATCCAAGAGTACAGTATCCATGTACAGAATTAAACAGTTCAAGCCTAGCGTGATGGTTAAACGTGGAAGTTCTTGAGGACACGAAAAAGACTCGCTCACAAAGAAAATCGTTTACAAAGTTATCGTGATAGATTGGACTGTTAAAAACTGCCGCTTTTATGGCTAAAAAATTGAAATTGCTCTAGTACCGCAATTTTTTCAGCTTTGAACTGATCAAACTAGACGAATAAAATAGTTTCAGTATTATCCTTGAATTTAGTATTTTTTCGATGTTAAAATTGGATTGAAAAGCTGGATGAGGGGTAAAATTGAGAGACGAGTTTTTTTCACCTGGATGATTGTAAAATCATTTAAAATAATCGGATATAGAGCGATGAATAATCACCCCTTTCACAAATAATCATTTCGTACACGTAAATTGGTCTTTGGTGTGCAATCTGCTTTGATAAAAATTAATTTGGGCAATTTATTGTGACTTAATCCAACAGTCTATATACAGTTACAGGGAATGAAACAAGTATGTTTGTTTAGTTTGATGATCTAATCTTTCATACTGTTAATGAAACAATAGCTGTATTGCAAGAATATTTTTTCTCTTCGCTTGATCTGAAAAGAATTGTTACAATCAGATTTTTTCCTTTAGGAGTAGTTAAAAAATTATAGTTTTTCAGAACATTCCTCAAACATTTGACGAGTTGAAATCTAATACTGTGAGTGAGATTTCGAAATCTTTGAGAAACAAATTTACGAAAAATGGAAATTTACGAAAAAATGAAAGTATCTACACCCAGATTAGGGTATATAATCAATAATAATAGTTTTATTCTCATCTTTTACAAAGTACATATTCTTAAGAAATTGTGTTGTAACTTAGTAACAATTCATGCAAACTTAAAATTTTAATTAACACAATTAATAGATATAAATAAAATATACAGTGCTATATATATATATATATACATATATAATAAATATTTTAGTATTATAACGATGAAAGAAAATTACCTAACATATTTTTATATTTTACGATTTTTATATCGTAAAACGATGATAGTTAGGTATTCCCCAGGGAGTCCTACATGGGAGTTACCATTTTAATTTTCAATATTTATTTTGAGTCGATTAGAAATAATAAAATTATTTTTCAATTTTACAGTGGTAATAAATATAAATATGATGTAATATTACCGTTGTCTAAGTATCGAATTATCTATAAATTATATAAATTTTGATCAACCTAATACAAACAAATCTCACACTCGATTTACAGATTTTGCGTAAATATACGCTAAAAACTAATGCTATGAAGTTTTTAAGTTATATTAAAAGAAAAGAATATAAATATGAACAATAATTTATTTAAAATTATAACCTGACACGTCACTTGAATTGCTTGCGTTAACCGTTATCATGTATTATCACTCAGTAATAACGTCGTAACTTAGGAATAATTATAAAACTGCTTATAAGCCATCATCAGTAAAAGCAATTTTTAAAACTTCTTAACTACACAACGTTCGTAAAATTAAAATTTATATTGCATGAGAAAATTTAAAAATCAATTCACCAGAGAAAGATTGTTTACGGTCTGAAAAGAGGTTTTGGCATTGAAGTTGGGTAATTTCTTATTAACTGGATAAAAAAAGATTAATATGAAATTAGAGCGTGTACAGACAATGGGTTCTATGGACATAAAAGAGTCCGTATGACAAAGTGTGGTAATACTGAAGATCATACAACTTTTAGCTATAGCACATGAAACTGTTATCTCTCAACGAAGTCAATCAGAATTAGTAAAGTAAGGTGTGGAATGGTGAAAAACAGTGTAACCAACTTTCCCCTATTACTAGGGAACATATCAGACAGTTATTATCTAAGGCTGATAAACCTCAAGACAAGCGACGGTTAGTGGTAATGCACAGATTTTCAGTGAAAATATTCAACTTGAAAAATCTGCGATATGTAATCAAATTATTACTCCACATATGTTTAAATTTATTAGTATACGAGGAGAGACGCTTTACTTTCCTCCCCTAATAATTGTCAGAAAAACAAAAACTAGACTGCAAAACTAAATAGTGAAAAATGTCATCATTGTTTTAGTACAAAAGAACAGTTCTTACTAACCATCGAGATAAATCAACTTTGTTCTATCTGTGCCAGGAAAGATTTACTGTAGAATGATTTAAGTATTACTCTAATGTTTTATTGAGATCTTTCACACAGAAAAGTCGCAGCATGAACTGCAAAGAAATACATACCACTAAGAATTTCCATTCAGAATTCTTTTGAGAAAAAGTAGTTAACATGAAAACGGCAAATATGGGCTCTACCAGCCGGAAACCTGAACCAGGATGGAGCCCGTAACGTTATCGATAGGACACAAAGTAAAAAAAATATGGAGAGTTGGGAGATTGTGGAAAACTGGAAAGATACAATCCGAAATTAGATTTTAAAGGCAACTTGAACAAAGAAACTGAATAATAGGATAAAGACAATCCAATTCCGATAGTTTGGGCATTATGTTAGGATACAATCCTGATTGCCCTCTGTAGAATTGAATGCTATGAAAGAATTTTTGGATATTAATGGTTTTAATTTGCGATACGAAAGATATATTGCTCAAAATCAGTTCTAAGTAAATATAGACAACCTTTACAACAGCAGTTAGATGAAAAGTGGATTAAAAGAAGTGAGATGTGAAGAAGTAGTTTGTGCTCTTTTACTCGATAACCTTATTTTGAAATGTTTACGTAATTTATGTAATGAACTCCTCATTTCAGTTCTGGTTTGTAAGATTCTATTATAAACATGATTTAAGTAACTTTTTCCGTTTTTTGGGTTTTTTTTAATAGGATACTAAAAAATATTTACTACTGAATCCTGTAAATGTATCATCTTTATTCAGGAAAACGTTTAGAACCCATAATTTTTCTAATTTTTGGGTTTAAGCTAGTTTGTGAGATTGATATATTTTTCCTTAATTTTTTCAGAATCTTTTCTTACAGTAGAAATAACTTCAAAAAAAGAGCCCTTAAGGCTATAAAAACTCAAGAAATTTGATTTATTCTTGGTTACTTTTACAAATCAAATTCATGTTTTGCAAGTCGATTTAGGTACGCTTTGGGAAAAAATGTAGTTATCAGCCATTTTTGTGGTTGATATTAACGTTGCACTAATTAATAGAAGTAAAAATACATTAGTATTATCAAAACTGGAATATATAAGTGCATGCACGCTTACGTATACCTACCGATTTTATTACTATTTATTTATTATGTTAAATAAATTTCAGTTCACTTAATGTAAGTAATAAATGATATTTCAATATTGTATATTTACATATTTACATTACATGTAATTCAAATCCTCAATGTTGGATTAGATGAAATGTGAGTAATGTAATATTTTAAAATCTACATTGAGTATTGTGTTTTGATATGTTTGTACTAGTCTTGCAGAGCTGAAATATTGACCAGCTTTCGTAGCAAAGAGGGGAAGGTGCGGTATAATGGTAAAGAGAAGGAGTCGGTAAAGGGAGGCACTTGTTCCGAGATTACTTGGTTCACTGTTCCCATTCTTCTTCTCACTCGGTACGTTGGCTCCTCTTTCTTTAGCCACAATCTCTCTCACTCTACCCCTCTCACTTTCCTTTACCCTTATTCACACTTGCCTTATCTCTTATCCTTCTAGAAGTTTTCAGTTTCTGCTTCACTTTAAACTGATGCCGTTAAACACATAGTGTACGACGTAAATTATTATGCATTTTCATCAATAAGAAAGCAACAAAATGCCGTTTACACTGTTATTATCTAAACATCTATAGACATAACAATTTTTCAGTAGAAAGTGGAGATGTTGAGTAGCTCATGTATTTTATTTTTTTGGGGAATTTTCTCCAAGAAAAATCCTTCTTGCTTGGGTAAGGCGTCTATACAAAACTTAACACAATCCACTGTCCTTTGTACTTTTAGTTATGATAAATATATTTACAATAAGGATATTAAAACCTTTAACCGATACATGGTTGCTTTCTATATTTATAATGAAACATAAAAATAATAACAAAACAGTTTCAATATGATTATCAATTTGGATAAAAATTTACAAAAATTTTCATGAGACCGTTTTCTTATACCTTGTGGAGTAGGGTCCTCTCAGCAGATATCCCGGAGATGGCCGTGTTCGGAAAGGGCCGCTCTTCCGAACAGTCCGCGCGCCCGCGCCACCCCTCTCTCGGATGCGGTGTGTAGTCCCGCATCGTGGCGAAGAGTGGCGTTTCTGATGAATCACGGCGCTCCAAATATCGTCCGCAACGCAATGTTTTGGACGGCTTCTAATTTTTTTTGAAGCGTGGAGTTCAATAAAGCTTCCAATGCCGGGTAAGCATATGGTAGAATCGGCAGGACGTATAGCCAAAAAATGAGCAGTTTGGTCGCCAGTGGATATGGACTGACACTGTTCAGTGCTGGGTATAGTGAGGTCCTGACGGACTTTGCCCTTTGGGTCACATATTTAACATGTTCTCCTAAGGTAAGCCGTTTATCCAGGACTACTCCCAGGTACTTGACTGTTTTCCCAAAGTGGATTTTCTCTCCAGAGATTTCCAGCTGCCTGGCTGGAGCACGTGTCATGTATGTGAACATCACGGTCACCGATTTTTCACCATTGACCTTGATTCTCCACATATCGAGCCACGGCTCTACTAGATCCAATTGCCTTTGGAGTCTCTCAATCGCGTAATCTACACTTCTGGATTCATAATAATATGTCGTGACGTCTGCGTATAGAGCTGTTTTGATTCCTTCCGACAGCGGCATATCGTTGACGTAGGCTATCTACAAGAACGGTGAAAGCATTGCTCCTTGGGGACTCCAGCAGCTGTCTCTGGTGGAGGAGATTGTTCCACCTAGGAGTACAACAAATTGTCGGTCTAGTAAATAAGACAGTATCAATTTGATAAAGCGACAGGGAATCGTCGTATGCACGAATTTATACAGCAAGCCGCTATGTTAAACTTTGTCGAAGGCTTTAACCTGATCTAGAAAAACGGTTGCAATTACCTTTTTGCTATTTAGGCCTCCGACAAGTCGATTATTTTAACCAGTTGGAAAGTCGACGAGTAGCTCTCCCTGAACCCACATTGCTCAGGCCGTACTTCTTTTCCCAAACGTCGCGTAAGTCTCTCCAGAAAAATCCTTCGAATAGCTTTGACAACACTGGTAATAAGGAGATCGGCCTGTAATTCTGGGGAAAGAGCAGACTTTTCCCAGGTTTGGGTAGACACACCACCTTTGCAGTTTTCCAGCAATTCGGAAAATATCATACGTACAAAATTTACGTGAATATTGTGGTTATGATCGCTATAAGATCGGGTGGACCATTCCGGAATGCGTGGTCACCGATACCGTCAACACCCGAAGCCTTGTCGGGGTTTGTGGCTTTGATTGCTGCAGAAACCTCCGGCCTCAGTGGCTTGGTCTATTTCTAGTGGGGCGTCCTCCACTTGTACTAAATAATCTACGAGGAAGAACCCCATCTCGGTTGTGTGGTCGTCGTTCTGGGCGGGAGAGGGGTTTGGAGTAAATTGGTCTCCGTGTGTCGACGAAAACCTCCACGCTGTCAGCCTCCGAATATGCCAGAAGGCCCCGTTGACCCACAACTGGGTGGCGGTTAGCCAACTATATATATAAAATAGTTATGTACAGCTGTTGCCGCCCTGGACGTGAAACTTTGATGATATGTTCCGGACGTGGGGATTATCTAGCTCAGGGCATTACTATTTACACGAATTTGAATACTAGATCGTGGATACCGGTGATCTTTGGTGGTTGGGTTTCAATTAACCACACATCTCAGGAATGGTCGAACTGAGAATGTACAAGACTACACTTCATTTACGCTCATACATATCATCCTCATTCATCCTCTGAAGAATTATCTTAACGGTAGTTACCGGAGGCTAAACAGGAAAAAAGAGAGGGCATTACTATTATTATTACTTTTGTACTTACAAGGCAACGACTATAACGGTCATTATCACTAGTCAGTTCTTAAAATAAAAGATAACAAACTACTGATAAGGGTGTAAAGAGCCCCTATCAGCCTGATAAGACAGCACAGAAAACGTATAAAATCACAAATATGGTACACATACAAAAACTTTAGTATATATGACTAATATTTCAAACTTCCGATACATGTTTTTAAACACAATTAGTCCTTGATCAAAGCTCCACAACTGCATGGGATGTTAACGATCCAATTCAGTAAAAAATAAACATGAAACAAAATAAATAAATAACTCGGTTTCTTGTCTGGAAATAGAAACTTATATCCGGAAGGGATGTCTTGTAAAATTAAATTTAAATACAGTAAAACCGATCCGCTCTATAAACAAAAGACAGCAGGTCTGTAACAGCACAGTTTTCATTTCTCAAAATTTTCTTTATTCCTCCTATTTTAAATTGACGACAAATCTCCATGTACGATGTAATCTTTCAGTAAGTGTTTGACCGTCAATGGTTTTTGACACTCCTCACAGACCGGTTGATTGTTACCAGTTAACATATTACTCGACGTTAGGTTCGTATGTCCTATTCAAAGCCTTGTTATAATAACTTATTCTCTCCTTTTGATCGTAGAGGGACTGATCCACTTGCAAGGAGAGTCCTTCATGGCGTTGAGTTTCGTTGTTAACCTTCAAAACTCTGTGCCGTTCAAGTCAGACACAAGCAGAAACGTGACACTTAACATCCACTAGTCTGACGGGAATTGCCTGAGGCTCAGCCGTGTCAATAGCCGCACGAGCTATTGACAATACGTACTGTCGTATTGCAATACGACAGCTTTATGTAGCTGTCCTATTGCAAAAAAAACAAATAAATAATAATCATTATTATCATTTTTTTTTGTTGAGGTTTTCAGGAGCATCGACTGCTTTCTTCATCAGACCCTTTCCACTTCAAAAAAAAGATACTTAAATTTTTTCACATTTCCAATGAAACTAGTACTGTTTAGTATTTCTAGCTTACAAAGTTTAACAAATACAGAAATATAATCACGATGAGTTTGTATTCTTGTACATATCACATTTATTTATTTATCGTCTAAGCTTTCCTTTCGGCCATCCTTTTTTGCACCTTTTTTCTATTCTCCTTCCGGCCTCAACTTCTGATGACAGTGTCTGAGGCTTCGGACATGATACCAGTGATCTTCTGCTAACATCAGGTGATTACATCTTAGATGGGGCAGTTAGCATTTCTGTTATCGTATCTATATTTGACGCGATCGTTAGTGATGTATTTTCGGCGGCTAAAGAACTCGATTCAATCTCGAAACGTATACTTGGGGAGGCTGAAGTACTCACCTACTCCTTAGCTGTCCACCGGCATTTTGAAGGTTCCATAGGCGCGGGTTCTATAGCGTCTTTATCCGGTGCTTTCTCTATTATTACTTGTACCTCCATTGCACTAATATATGAACATTTTTGTTCTCTTGCCACACTCTCCTTTGCCTTATGACTGGTCGAAGGAGTGATTCTTTGGCTTTGTCAGATATCTCCTTATCTTTACGTACGACTGGTGGGTCATCGTCGCGGGTTTTGCTAGTTCTTTACACTGTGAAGATTCGTTCCTTGTGTCAACAATATCCATCTGGAGATGAGTCTTCATAGCTTTTAATGGTTCCTTCCACTGACTAGATTTAGCCTTAGTATCATTGCTTTTCTCTATCATTGTAGCAAGACTTGGTGCAAGCGTAGTAAGTCAACTGCTCCACGTTATCTTTAGGTGACGTAGAGGCAGCAGCTACTTCTTCTGCATAAGTAATTATCGGTTGAGGTTTTCTATTGCTAACAAGTTTCCTCGCTTCAGGATAGCTTACCTTTTGGCGTTTTAACCTCCTGGATACTGTTTCCAATTTATATACCGCACAGTTTCTTGATCGGCGGTTGTGGTGCTGTTTGCAGGTGAATATAAACTGGGGGATCTTTACATGGATCACGCTCATGTGTTTTCATTCCACTCACCCAGGTTTCTTGCTTGCCCTTCACATCTGACCGCAGTGTGTCCAAAAAGTAGACTCTTAAAACATCGCATAGGTTGCGGGTTGAATGCGCGTACATCTAGCCGATGTATGTCAGCTCGTACTTTGTCAGGAAGATTAGGCTTATTGAAGGTCAACACATGCGAGGCTGAAGGAACAATCTCATCATTTCTCCTCACGGTTAACCTGCAGCATTGAATGATTCCTTGACTTGACATTTCTTCTACTACTTCTTCTTCGGTACAATTAAGAAGGTTACGGCAAATAACAACTCCTTTCGATGAGTTAAGCGTACTATGAGGTTGTAGAGACACTGCGAACTCGTTGATCTTCTTCAAAGACTGAACCTTTTGCCTTTGACTTTTTTTAACAGTTTCGACGTACAATCCATTAAAAAGACAGCAAAGTAGTTTATATTTAATGCTGTTTTACAACTGGCAGTGGGCACATTTATTATTGTTCTTTGTTAACGAAATACTACTCTTAGTATTTTATAAACTACAGTTTTTATGAAACGCTTGTTAGATGCTGTAAAACTTGTGCCAGACAGAATTCTTTTAAAATCAGCCATTTTCTAAAGTCAGAGTAATTTTTTAGATTTCCTATTTTTTTTACTTCACTCGGTACGCTTCCTGGATACCCGCATTATATAGATCTACTGCCCGAGTTGGTACGTGTGATGCGTGCATAACAAAGTGCGTGCACGCTAAACCGCTGCTGAGCGTTGCGGACAAAGCCGGTTCCAGCAACGAGATACATGAAACTGTTGTAGGAGAAAAAGGAATTATGTTTTCGTAGTAAATAATGTGAAATAAATTTCATGCAATGCGTTTACACTTACTTATCTGAAATATATATTAAAACTTAGGTTATTCATTGAATTCCAAAAAATAGTTTTAAAGCTAAAGTATCTTTAATATTTTAAGAAAATGACATTATGCGTTTTAATATTAAAAAAACAAAAAATTTTTGACTAGATTTAATACTTTATTTTATAACAGATACTGTGAAATATTTTGTGCGGTTGTGCTGCGCAACAAAAAAAATAGCACTTAAATAAAAGTTATCCATTCCTCAAAATCAAAAATTGAAACTTTAGTATGTTTTTTTAATGTAGGGAAATATTATGTTCAGACATACGATAAATACATTACTCGTGTTCTGAAGAGGGCTGTTTATACTTTAAATGGATTATCTGCATTACGGAATACCACATAATTTTAGTTTGTAAGTTTTGTTTGAGAATATTAAAAGATTGAGAGAAGAAAATGGAAATTACAGACTTTATGATAAAAAATTCAATTTTTTTCCAGCAATTTTATTGATCTGAATAAAATATTACAGTCGTCAAGGTGAATCACCATTAATGATTAATTTCTGTTCTGATTTAGCTTTATCATTTTCTATTATATATGACTTTTCTCCTACATTGTTACAAATTTCAGCAACACCTGAAGTTTGTAAACTAAGACTAGCAACTAAGTGATTAAATTTTTAATAAAATGAAGAAAGGATTTTCGTTAAAAAATGTTGTATAATTCTCTATTATTTTCAAAATTATTAAAGGTAATAACGACGTAACTTTAAATCGACGACGTTTTCAACATATAACTGATTATTAAAATAATTAAACTTGTTGGATGAGTAATTACTTACTACTGGGTAACAGGGATTTAGTTGATAAATTTATCAATTCTCAATAAGTTTATATTACAATTAATTACAAATATCAATAATAAATAATAATGGCATCACGTTCTTAACAACAGACCTTGAATATATAAATGATTTTTTTACGTTTTTCGCATAATAAAATCTGCATAAATTAAGAAGTAATTCAAATTATTAAGAATGCCCGACTGCATTCTTAAAATCGGAAGAATTCTAATAGCGATTACAGATACGGAAATGCAATCGTACTGAAAAAATATTTTTAAGAAATATTATTTATACCTTTTTTACAGTTTTCAGTATTCATTTTATCTGCTTGGCTTACAGATTTTGTTCTTCAAACTACTTAACTACTTCTCCATTATGAAAATTCACTCTATGATATTAAATAAAATCTGACCCTAACACTAAAATCTGAATATAATCTGACACTAAAATCTCAATACCTAAACACACATTGCTAATTCGTCAACATCTACTATCACCAAAATCCTGCTACCAAGAAAGATGGATGTACAGCAAGAAAATCACGAGGTAAGTTATGCAACAAAGAAACAATGTTTTATTAACTATGCAACTATGTTATAGTTATGCAACTATGTTTTATTAACTGAATGACATGCATTCAGTTGTAAAATCCGTAAAAGGAGTTAATTAAAGAGATAAAAGAATAAACAATTATTTGGTCCTCAATAAGGAATTATCCTATTCTGAAGCTTTTGAAGAGAAAAGTATTAAATAACTGGGGCAAAGGACGACGTATAGAACATTTAACGGAAGGATATTTGCCTATAAGGATAAATCTCCTTTACAAAAAAGAATTAAAAAAAAATCAAAAAACTGCCGGCTCTTTATTACTATCATGCTTATAGATGCGTCCACGTCCCGATGATTTATACCATGTTCCTGCTGGGATCGAAAATACAAAGTTGACTTTACCAATTAATGGACAGAAATACCATGAATCATTAAGTTGCAAATATAGGTGCGGAAGTATCTCCATTAATAGACTATACAAAATAGTAATAAAGCAAAAGAAAACATACAGAATCGTACTTCACGATATTCACCAAAGAAATACGAAACGGTTAAAAGCGGATATAAAATAACTAAATGCGGAAGGACTCAACAAATTATTTTTCTGATAATGATAAAAAAATAAGATAATCTATAAAACATGGAAAAGGAAAGCATGTGCCAAAGGACCGCTAAATAAAAAATGTATATTGATAATATATATTTTGATTTTTTTTTTTTCATTCAGTAATACAATAAATAATTGTTGGTGTAACTACTTAAAATGAAATTTCTCTGAACTGCATTGTTGATTAAAAGAACATACAGCAGCCGCCACGTAACGGCGAGCTTGTATGATCAGCCTACACGTCACTGCTTTATCATTGTTCTCTGAAACAGTACACCATGATTAGTCATCTCTTAGCAGCATAAACATTATGCAACTGTTGTTTAGGTAAGCAATGCATTTTTGTGTGTTTAGAGTTTTAAGAAAGTGACATAATGTTTCAAATACAAAACATTTATTTTTATTTTTGTTTCTCTTTGCTTTACCCATGTATATAAAGTTCAGTTCTGTTCTGCCTCTTGGTACGGTTCCCAAAAGAACCGCATACGTCAAAGCATGTGTCGTGTACTTTGTTAAATAGTCAATTAATATACAATACGATTTTTTTTTTACAGTTTTATTCGAGGTTTACGATTTAAATTTTTTAAAGTAGTTCTTTCACGTGCGAATAGTTACGGCTTAATTTAAATCTTTTATGAAAGCTAGAAAATTTCAAGAACAGATGTGCACCAAATTGTAAACAACGTGTATGATTTCATGAAAAAAGAATCTTTAGCCGTAGGAAAATTAAAAAATGACAAGTATTTAATTGTTACACAGAAGTGTGAAGAGAAAAACTGCAACTGCCTGTGGCATTTCCAGGATTCAGGTTTAAAGCGTAAGATAGGAAAAAATAAAACTTCTTCGATCCAAGGGGGCCAGAATGTTCGTTCATCTCGGAAAAGAAAGAAACATTTTAAACCACTTACTGGATTAAATGATTTTGATGAAGGTGTGGTTAGGCGAACTATGAATGAATATCACTCAAAGATAGAAATCTGACAACAGTTAACAATCTCTGTAAAGAACTGAAAATTAAAATTAATTTTTACGACAATGAAACTAGTTAAGAAGATTTTTTAATGAATTAGGTTTTAAGTGGGACAAAACAGAAAACGAAAGGAATATTTTAGTTGAAAAACATGGTATTAAGCAGAATAAGATTTCATATTTGCAGGCAACCAGTGACTTTAAAAGATGTATCCTGGCATATACTTAGATGAATCCTATGTTTTATCATCTCAATCAACGGAAAAATCATGGGCTGAAAATAGCGATGTAAACTTCATTTACCATCAAATAAAAGTGAACGCTTCATTATAATTCATGCCGTAAGTGAAATGGTCTTTATTCCAGATGCAATGTTAACTTGAACAACCACATCAAAAAGTGGCGATTACCATGATAGCAATAATACTAAAAATTAGTTGAAATGGGCAGAAGAAAAATTAATTTCTAACCTTCCCCCTGAGTCTGTTGTAGTTTTTTACAATGCTCTGCATCATAATAGCCTTTCTGCAAAACTTCCAGTGTCATCAAGAAAGAAACATGACATGACTGTTAGGCTACAGAAACGTAATATTTTATTTTCATCTCAAATTCTTAAACCACAATTGTATGAACTAATTAAGTTAAAGAAAAGTAACAGAAAACGACACCAATTTAACGAATTGTTGAGTAGTGGGCATAAAGTTCTGCGGCTTCCACCTTATCACCCTAATTTAAATCCAATCGATATGGTATGGTTAGAGGTAAAACGATATGTTGCGAGCCACAACACAACGTTTAAGGTGTCAGAACTACAGAAACTGTGTGAAGATAAAATAGATTTATATGAGCGACCAACACTGGAAACGTTTCTGTAAAAAGGTTAAAAAATTCGACGGTGAATATTGGAGCCAAGATTCTTTAATAGATTCTCAAACAGAATCTTTCATTGTTTCATTATGTAGTGGTAGTGAAAATAGTGAAAATTACACTGAACATTATGATGAAAGCGAGGAGAGCGTTCTAGCTGAGGAATTAAACGTATAATTCATTTTCCAGTAAATAATTAAAGTAATAACCATCTATCGCAATATTTACCGTGTAATTAGTAATGGAATGTCTTCCCTTATTACATTTTACAATATACAGTACAGAATTAGCCAACTATATTTCATATAAAAATTGTTTAATCATTTGTTAAAAATAGAACAATTATTTGATAAGGGTGATTACTAAGAGCAAGGAACATGTTTTTACTTCAGGTAATAATCGTCGCTACTCCAAGCTCGCCGTTACTTGGCGGCGAGTATACAGATATCTCAGTGGAAATGTAATATCCACTGTAATATCAAAACAAACCTGTTTTGTTTAATACTCAAATACGAGGGATTTTGTTCAATATTCTGTTTTTCATCTGCTCAGAATATGCTATTTCATGACGGTACTCATTGATGGTCTGGGAAATTTACAGTTTGGTTTTAACTACTCAACCGTATAAACTGCAAAATATGCTTCTCGACTTTTAATTTTAATTCGTATTAAGTTCATTATTTGTTGTTGTTAGGTAGTGTGTGTGTGTGTGTGTGTGTGTTTGAGAGGTGCAGAAATAAGCTGTTAAAATGCAATTTTGGCACAAATAACGGTTAACTTTGTATACATGGGAACATATTGTACGAAAAACACGCTAAATAGAAAAATAGAAAGATGTGATATTCTTGAGCAAACAAAATGATACAAATCACAATTTGAGTTACAGTTCTTCGATGAGCTTTAAATATGTATTTCGTAAGTAAATAAAAAATATTACATAATAAATTATCATTAACAAAATTCAGTAGAATCATTATTAGATATACTGAAACTATTGTTGGGGCTAATGAAAAGTGGTCATAAAATATTTTTAGGATTATTAAAGAAAGGTAAATTTACCATTATTACAAAAGGTATTTCTTTTCCGTGAAACTTTTGAAGCAGATACGCTTTATTAAAGTGCACGTTTCTTGCCCATCCCATGAACATATTTCATATTGCAATATTGACTGGGCATACGCAAAATATACAAGTTTATCGATACTGTTACTTTTTATACTAATTTGGTGGAATTTAAGGATTAAGTGTTAAATTCTTTTGCATATAATGTTAATCTGCGATTCACATTTAAGGTGAGGTTCTATCCAGACACGAAGAAATTTTATTTTATTTACTTTTTCTAGTTTGGTACACAGACATGAAGTAAAGGTTGGCTTTTTGCAATTTATTGAATGTATGGTTAAATTATTTAAGTTAGGAGGCTGACTACCGTGATTTGTAGAAAACTTCATAAACACGCATTTTACAATATTTAAGGTTAGTAGATGTTCGACAAACCAAGCTTTGACACCCCCAAGAACTTCTTAATTATATAATACCTTCTTAACATTTGAATAATATATAAATTTACTTTCAAAGAGTAAGTTGTCATCTTATTTTTTGAATTTCAATTCTTTAACAAAAAAGTTGCCCATTTCACATACAGATCTTATTAACTGTTTCAATGAATTGGGTTATTAGCATTACATCAAAATGATTGATCCCGCATTAGAATAATCTGAAGCTTCGAACATTCATTCAAACACTATTTTCGTGAACGAAGAGTTACGAAATCACCTTTCGAACCCATCCTATTTTATATTTCGTATAAATGTAACATATCAAATTTCACCCAGTGTTAAAATAAATATTTTTTTTCGGAATATCTTGTTCTGCTCTTCATAGCAGAAAGAATGGATTGTGTCTCTAAGCTTAAGTAATTTTAAATAATTCATTATAGCACATTATCTTGATCGATGTAGCCAAACTCGAATTATTGACACCGCAATATTATAGTACAGATCTGATATTAGTTTGATGTAATTTAATAGTACAGACTTAACGAAAACGATCTGGACTTTACTAGTGTATAATTCTACACTAGTAAAGTCCAGATTACTATATTACTTTGGACACTACTGTGTTACAAGAACAGTAACATTTTAGGCTACTTAAATCCGAGATCTAAAAAGGAATAAATTATGCACAACTTCATGTTGTGAGATACTTTAATTAAATATATCTCGTTGTAATTCTCTTTGATTGGGAAATAGTACAGTTTTGTACAACTGAAATTTATATTAATTGATCGAGAATTAACTAAGAATCGGTAGGAGCTGTACTAGCTTATTCTGTTAGTTCTTTAGCAAAAGAACTTTTTTATACAAAAAGGATCTTTTCATAAAAAACTTCAGTTCTTTTCATTATTATATTCTGGTTCGAACATTCCATACTAATGGGATAACTTCAGGGTTTTCTGTAAAAAACCATCAGACATAAGCTACTAGAAAGAATGAAAAATAAGTGCTCAAGGTTTGACTTTTGACTAATGCATACATGAAGTTATTCTTCTGTGATGCCAGACAGAACTTTAAGCTTGAATTTTTTCAAGCACGAGTCCTATTTTATTGTCAGCAATAAACAGCGTCTTAGTTTCGTAACATAAAACAAAAAACCTTAGTTTCAAAAATACAAAAAGGTTTTTGAGAATCAATATTTATATATGTATATATATATATATATATATATATATATATATATATATATATATCCAGCCAATATGACCTAAAAACGTTTTTGTCCTTCCATCATTTCTTTTCCTTTGCAGATTTTAATTAACGTTTATAGAACTTCATTACTTTTATTTTTATAACATAGTTGTTTTTAATGTTATTTTTTATTATTGTTCTATTTTTTAATTTTATGCTAATGTATTGCTGGGGCCAATATGATCCGATGTGCATTTTATATTATATTATTAGTTTTACCTACTGTAGATGAGGTGGTTTGGGGTGGATACATGTTTTTGTGTGTACAGTATAATTTCCCTGTTTGCTTGGAAGTTTGACATATCTGAACTTGCATGTATTACATCACCAATATCAATTATTAAACACTATTAAATGAAACAAATGATTCATAAAACAAGAAAACAAGCATTATGTAACAGAATATGTTTACAAATTTCACATGACTTTTATAATTACGCAAGTCTCAACATTAATTTTTGTCACGTCTGGACATGTCATTTGCACACATAATAGGCACGGTACCATAAACATAACTGCAAACAAGTCTGTCTGTTTAGTCTTATTTCTTGTTTTATATAATACAATTTGAGTACGGTGAATCTAATAGAACAGAGCAAAATTCAAGAAAACATAGCAGTTCCCGACAGTGAAGAAGAACTGTCAGAGATTGAAAATCACACAAGTACTGGGAGTGATAGTGATAGTGGTGACTCTAATGAGGATAGTGGAGCAAGCGAAAGAAATTATTCTGCCGCAAGTACAAGTATACTTTCTAAGGATGGAGAGATTCAGTGGAAGGTGGAGCTTTCGCTACACGGATGACAAGCTGCCCAGAACATTATCAAAATGCAACCGGTGTCAAGAGTTGTGCATCTTCCAGATAACATACTTGGTGAGATCATTTCGTCTAATTATCAGTTCTATCGAAAATGAAATGATAAAATTGACTAGCATTAAGCGGTCTCGAGTTTATGAAGAAAATTATAAGAATTCAGGCTTAGGCATACTGTGGATTATTGTTACTGGCTGGAGTTTATAAATCTCACAGGGAATCAACAAAAAGCTTATAGGATCAAGTTACTGGTCATCTCATATTGCGAGCAACTGTGTCCCTTGAAATGTTTTGTTCAATATCTCGATTTTCACGTTTTGATAATAGATCGACTCGTCAAGAACGAAGGCGTTCCTATAACTTTAAATATAAAACATTGGCTACGAAATTTGTAAAATGTAGAACAGTAAGCTATTCAAGTAGATACATTTGTATTTGTTGTCATTGATCTCATTATCCATTTTATAGATATTATGTTTTATAAATGCAAGTATTATAATATTAATGTTAATAATAAATAATTTTATTCAGAAAGTTATTTTTACAAGTACGAGTTACATCAAAAAAATATTACATTGGCCACATTGTTACGAGCATGTTCAAACATGTGAACAGAACAGCAGGGATAAAAATAATAAACGTAACAAACATTATCAACTGGGTTTACTTTATATATCGTTGTACCAACAAATCAAAATTTGTTGCTTACTTTATCCTAACTGATAAGATGATTCACATCTAACTAATATGAAAGATTTTCTCTTTAAATGGTTAGTGAAATGGCTTAGTAATGTTACAGAAGTTATTACGCACAACTACATATTGGAAAAGTATCTTCAAGTTAAAAGAAAACAAATATAATCATTAAAATATGATTAGACAAGTAACATGCGATAACTACTTTACTCTAGGTAAATTCTAAATTATCCTAGGATAATTATAAATTAAAGGAGGAATTCTACGAGAAAACTAATTAAATGTCAGAAATAGCCTACCTAGGTCAGGGGTCGGCAACCTGCGGCTCGCGAGCCACATGCGGCTCTTTGGATGTGAAGCTGCAGCTCTTTAGTTCCATACGCAAATATTATTTATTTTATCAAAAAAAACATTTAAAAATCGTTCTGAATCGATTAACGAGGATTAGGCATCGATTCTATCGCGTTGCCACTTGTACTCGCTTTTCACCGCACCCCTCCCCCGTGACACCAGTCGTCACTGACTTCAGTCCGTCAGAATCTCTCGAATGACGCCGTCGTCGGATGTTTCTATGTAGGTTTTAATTCGCTTTCGACGCAAGACAATTTGGCGTCTTCACCAGTGCTTTGGCTGTGACGTATAGTTTGTTGTTTCAAGTAAAAGAGTTAGAAGCGAATTATCTTCTCAAAGTTATGTATGTACATATATATAATAATAATAAAAAAACCGAAGTAAAGATAGGTAACATTATAAGTATTATATTTTTAAAATACATATTATACATATTTTTTCCAAATAAGATACCTAACTACTTTTTTAAGTCAATAAGAATTGTCAAAAAAGAAACAAAGTACTACTTTTGGATATTACCGCAAAAGTTTTTTTATTAAAATATATATTTAATAAATTACCTATTTTATTATTTATCTATTTTATAGCTTTTATTATTTAAAAATTAGAGTTAAAATAATAATTATAAGTGTAAGTACCTATAAATTGTTATTTAATAAACCTATTTTCGAAAAACTTTTGTGGCTCTTTAAAAACTTTGAAATAAAATTTTGTGGCTCTAAAAACTTTGAAATTTTGTAAATTGTAATTTTTGACTCTTCTGACTCAAAAGGTTGCCGACTCCTGGCCTAGGTGCATGAAAAGCTATCTTACCTAATCAAAAGATTCTATTATTTAGGCTGTAAATAATAATATTTTACTAAAACTTTTGTCTTTAAGCTCGTTTTTAGATTTTATCTTTTTAAGAATATCTAATTCATTTATAATTATGATTGTCACACTAAAATCGCTGGGCATGAAAACTGTTTTGATACTGAAAACGAAGCGTTGTCTTTGGTATGAGTTGATCAAAAAAGAGAACCAATAGATTTTCTCTTCAACACTCTCTCGCTCTCTCTCTCTCTCTTTCTCTCTTATATAGATCAGGAACATATCCAGAATCTAATCAGTACATCGAATTCAATAACATAATAAATAACAAAATGCAGACGCCAGATTTATTAAATGTATTTATACAATTAGCCCACAAAATAAGTAGATAACATGCCGAGTAACTGATAACAAAAAAAAAGTTATTTACATAAATATTTTATGTGGGTAAATGTTTTATATAAGTATCTGTCAGTGAGTCTGTGCGGTTATACGAATACCATACATGAGTTATTTACAATAATTTCCTGTTTTTCATCGACGTGAGATTCGATCGAATAATAAGATAATCAATACTATACGAAATGAAAATGGAAACATTTACTCTTTAATACAACAAATAGAAATTTTAATTCATTGAAGTCGCCAATTCAATAAAATACAAGCTATATAAAAGCAAAATTTCATATTTATAAATACGAAGAATAATTTGTAAAAAGCATAATGGGATTAAAAATAAAGTATCTTCAGAAAAAAAGTTTTATTTACAATAACTCGAATTAAAATAATCCAACCCGCCTGACAGCGGGAAGTATTACATGTGATCAGATGTTATAGCAGTTGCTCTTTAATTTCGATTTCAGGGCAGACAATTATCTGTAAACTTTCACTGCTGTGATTCAGTAAACAGTACCATACTAAAATCATCTACCTGGATGGGGAATTAAAATGATAGTAACGGTCTGTATTAATTGATATGTCAATCTATGTGTTATTAAATCAATTCTGAAAAACCAAACTGTCCTTTCAAAATTATTGTGAAATCTATTAAATCAAAAGAATAAGAAAGTATGAATAATCATCAGTTTTATGTTATTTAGAATTTACAATGTTCAAGAGTTTAAAATACATGAAATAAATTAAATATTGTTAATTTAATAAAGTATAATGCATTTTTCCCCACTTACTATGTACTTATTTTTTTCCATAATTGAAATATGAACAAATACTAATTTTGAAACAAATTATTGCAGTAAAGTAACAACAGATCATAACAAACACATGTATTTGCAAATTAATGAGCTGTCTCTTGTTCACTACTAAAATTCTTAAAAGAATTATAAGTATCCAGAGAATAACAAAATTTATATGCGAATAATTTCAGAACGATTTTCTTGTTTTAATACGTTATAGCTTTTACACCGAACAAAATACTTTCATAAACCAAGATTGATAAAGACTATATTTACAAAGCATCGACAAATGTCTTATGCATTCAAGGTTATCTTGGTCTTTTATGAACTATTTTCTCATAAATTACATCTTTGATATGATTACTGATAAAAGTTTCTAACAGTAGCAATCTGCTACCATCTTAAGCTTACCATTATATAAGTTATAAAGTAACCACATAAACACAATAAAACAGACTATTTAATCTTAATTTTATTTTTTCAAAATCTAAAACATTAATGCCGCACAATGTACAGAATAAACTACTGCTTTCGCGCTAATGTGGGAATAACGAGATGCATGATTCCTCGTATCATCAAATAAAAATTAAAATAGAAATATCGATTTAATGCCTAATAAAAAAACCTACCGTTACAATATTTTAAATGAAACGTAGGAACGTACAAAAACGTCAGCCACGTTTTGTGAAAATGAAAAATGTTAAAAAGTAAAAATGTAGAAACGTTTTACAGTAAATGAATGTCTGTTCTATCACTTATTTAACGATATTTTAAATATTACGATTCACACTCACACTCACAATTTTTTTTTTTTACTCCACTGTTACAGCTGGTTATTTTTTTCTACTTCATTTCAATAAGTTACATTTATCGTCCTAAATATTAATTGTGCAGTCTGATCTGACAAACATTACTCCATTTTTCTATCGATTGATTAAAATCCTGGTGACTACATTCTTCTACTATATTTGGTTCCTCAAACAGTTTTTTTTTTTTGTTTTTTGGTAAGTCATGTGATTCATTTATTACTATGAAAAATTACTTCCACACCAGCTGCAATGTTAGAAAGTTTGTCAGAGGTCTGCATCCGACGACGGTTACTTTAACTCCCGGAAAGAGGAATGAACATCGGTGGAAATTATTTTTTTTTACTTTATTCCTGATTAAAATAAAAATATAACAAAAATAAAAAAGGTGGTAAAATTAAAATTAAATACAGCATTAAAAACGTAAATACTAAATAATCGTAATATTTATTGCCCGACATCAATTTAAAATGTTCTTACATTTTTAAGTCTTAGAATAAGATTGAACATTAGCATATGTAATATGTGACTCTTCGTTTACTTCCTGATCTCAGTTAAGTCAATAACGTTATCAGTGCAAGTTCTTTGTGGATGAATGGGTGAGTGAGTGAGGCAGACAGAGAGAGAGAGAGCGAGAGTGAGAGAGAGAGTGTGAGAGAGTGTGTGTGTGTGTGTGTGTGTGCGTTTATATTTATACACAGAGAACAGAGTCCCACTTTAATTCACGTTGTTATGAAAACTCTCCCAATGACAACTGGAAGCATTTTTTATATTTACAATATTGTTACCCTAATTTGGTAATTAGGTATCTGGTCTGAAGTTGTGAAACCACCAGAAAATCTTTCCCTGGATGTTCAGACAGTAAGGTAAACGATTACACTGATAAACATAATTTTTTTTCCTAACATGCGGTACATGATTTTAATCGGTTTTTTTTTTAAACTGAAAACGAATCACTATCTTTCTATCGACCACGATTTTTTAAAAATTTTAAAATTTTAATTAAAGGATTTTTTTCATTTTTCAACGTATAGTTAGCATTTTAAACTCCTATGTAGTATTTTCTTACCTCATTTTTTATTGTTCAACTTTATTAACATAATTTGTAAGCTATAAATAAACAATACTTGACAAACAATTAAATATATCACAGTCCACATATTATGACATCATATCTAATACTGAAGAGTGAGCTTTCATGGACAAGATTATTCATGTCTGTGCTGGTCAAAACATGCAGCTGAAAATACAGCTGTGTTGTTTGTATTGAGCTCTGGAGTTAGGAATGAATTAATTTTGTTCAGTCTTATTGCTGTCTTAAGTTTGTTAACAGTGCAGTGTCATAATTACTCGAAATTGTGTAAATGATGTGAATGCCTTTTGTTATGTATGTAGTGAGTTTACCGTAAAATCAAACAGAAAAAATCATATAATTTGAAAAGCATATCATTTGTACTTTCGGTGTAAAATTAGTGGTCAGTATAAGACATGGGTTCCTCATACAGTATGCACTGTTCTGTATATTTAAGAGGATGGCTGAAAAATACACGGAAGGCTTTGCCATTTGGTGTACCTATGGTACAAGTGTGTAACAAGTGTGTCTGAAATTTAAAAAAAATCTAAACATACTGCAAAATATCCTTCATTGCAATCTGCAGTCAGGCCTGTACCTCACAGTGAAATTATTCCAGTTCCTGAGCCACCTGTGAATGTATATTTTGAAAGCAGTGATGAAGAATAAGGTAATACTGAAGAAGATAACAATGATTTTGATTTTTAATTATCTCCAAAAAGCCACATCTTATATCCAAATCAAATTAATAAAATTAAATGACTTGGTTTGGAATTTAAATTTATCAAAAAATCAAGCTGAACTGTTACGATCAAGACCTCAAGGTTGGTTACTACAAAAAAATACAAAAATTTGGAACTTTCGATGCCGTGAAAAAGAATTTTCTCAGTACTTTATTGATGAAAATAATTTGGTTTATTGCACAAATACTGATGAGCTTATGTTGCACTTAGCACAAGTTCATAAACCTGAGGACTGGCGTCTTTTCATAGATTCGTCCAAGTATAGTCTAAAAGTGGTTCTACTACACAACGGTAACAAATATCCTTCGATACCAATCGCTTATGATATTAATTTGAAAGGGGCATAAGATGTGATGAAAGACGTTCTTGAAAAAAAAAAATTATAAAAAATACAGCTGGAACATATGTGGTGATTTGAAAGTTATAGCTATTTTGTTAGGCATGTAGTTAGGTTATACTAAGTGCACATGTTTTCTTTGCAAATGGGACAGCCGAACTAGGGATAAACATTATGTTACCAAAGAGTGGAAGAAAGGAGACATCTTAACTCCAAATGAGAAAAATATTATTCATGAGCCCTTAGTTGAAGCAAAAAAAATATTTTTACCTCCTTTCAATATCAAGTTAGGACTAATGAAGACTTTTGTAAATGCATTGAAGAAGAATAGAAGAATAAGTGCAGAAGGATTGTTGTACATCAGGCACAAATTTCCGAATGTACGTGAAGGAAAAATTGAAGAAGGAATATTTGTTGGTCCTCAAATAAGAGAGTTGGTCAAAGATGATATATTTAACGCGATGTTAAATAATGTAGAAAGTGCAGCTTGGGCTTCATTTAAAGACGTTTGCAAAACTTTTCTCGGCAAAGGAAAATCCGACAATTACCACGATATTATTAATAAACTTCTTACTTCATACAGAGCTATGGGATGTAAGATGTCTTTGAAAATACATTTCCTTCATTCACATCGGGATTTTTTTCTTGGACAAACTCGTAGACGTAAGTGATGAACACGGTGAACGTTTCCACCAAGACGTTTCGGTGATGGTCGCTATAGAGGGAATGGAATATTAATATGCTAGCCGATTACTGTTGGAAATTAATTCGGGATGTGGTTGAGACTACTTATAAAAGAAAAGCATCAGCAAAATCATTCACACACACAGGTATGGCCATGCAAAATTATAAATTTTACAGATTTTAACTATATTTTCCCATAATTTTGTTTGAAGCGTAATTTATTTAAAACTAAGGATGATAGAAAAATTGTATTTAGAGATCTATAATATACGCAAAAAAGCAATTCAAGAAAAAGTATCACACTGAGAGAAACAAAAAAAGGATTTTTTTTGTCTATCAGTGTTATTAAACATGAATTTCACATTTGGTTTGGTCGTTATAAAATAAGAAAATATATTTTATTATTCAACAACATGTCGCATCTTCTTTTTCAACTCCTTCTACAGGGTATTATGAAGAGATGATGTAGACATGTTATAACAATATATATAAAATTATAATAATAAAGGATAAAGACAATTTATAATATAAGAATTGTCTAGAGTTTCAAAGTAAAGGTTGTCATAGTTCATATCGTTCATAACAAATTGAATTACGTAAAAGAATTTTTTCAGATGAGTTTTAATTTACGTTATGAACAGGCATTAAAAACATTTACCACATATATAAATGTTAAGAAATATTATTTGATTAAATAAGAACTTTTTCTATAGAATGCTTATTTCTGAAAATCTTTTTTTCTACTAATTTCTTTTGCGAATTTTCTTTTCTCTCTTTTGATCATAAAGATGATAATGTATGAAATATTTTCAGAATGTGGAATACTCTCTCTTTGTGTATAAACAACTGGTAAAGAATTTTATTTATTTATTTTTTTTATAAAATTCATAAACAACAGAGTTCTTAAAAAAGTACTGTATTCAAGAACCTTTCCTCGGGAAGTACATTTCTTTGAGTTGGAAGAATTATATAATATCCGGCAGAGTGTCAGATATTTTACCAAAAAGTCTACAAAAAAACAAAGATAGATAAATTTAGAACAAGTATAAACATTTTTTATGAATTCGATGTTGTCTAAATGTGTTCATTGTTCTGTGTAAAGACTGGCAATATTTTAGACCTATTGTTTTTGTTTGATGTTTAAAAATAAATTGCATTTTATCACACTGTACTGGAAACAAATTTATCTCAATGCACAATATCATTTAAGAAACATTTTTTTTATTATAATTAAATTCTTTTTTCCACACACACACACACACACACACACACGAGTATAACGACATCTGACGCATACATACGCGCAGAGAACTTGTACTGATAAAGTCCTTGATTTAACTGAAATCGGGACGTAAACGAAGAGTCATAGATTACCTCGGCAGGTAAAAAACACTCTGGCGATTACCTAATGTTTAATCTTATTCTAAGTCTTAAATTAAAAATGCAAAAAAATTTTAAATCGATGTCGGGCTACAATGATATTACGATTACTTTATATTTACCATTTACTTCTCTAATTTTTTTTTTTTTTTTTAATGCTTGATTATTGTAATATTTTTATTAGTCCAGTGACGAAAAAAGTAACAAATTTAATTTATACGGATGTTCAGTCCTCTTTTTACAAAATTAAATGCAATTTTTTATTTTAAATATAACACAAAAGTAATACTGTGTAGCCTTATATAGTATTCGAAGCAGAATCATAAATTATAGGCCCTATAATAAAAAACAATGCGATATGTAATGTACGTACAACCCGTCTATATAATGTATACATATTACATTAATGTGTATACATTACATATACATATAGCTAATATATAATATATGTAGTGAGTATAATATATTGTAATTTCTAAGCAAATTCATTGAAATACACTCAAAAAGGTGGTCAGATTTTGCGACAGTACACACGAATTATTAGAACAGAGTCCCACGCTGCCGGCTACAATAAAGCTTTTTCAATACATAGATCGACAGATCGGCAGCGTATAATAAAGTGTTATAAGTGCATCATACAACATTAATTGAATTCCTTCTTTGGAATAAATACACAATTAGTAGAGATTGTCTTTCCGCAACCAGCAGTCTTTAACTAGATGATGATCACGATTAGTTCTTTCCAAAACACAATTTTTGGTTATAGTTTCTTTGCAGTAATTCTATAGCAGCAAGGGTTTTTAGTATTAGAACTTACTCGTTATGGATATTTAAGCAGCTTTAAGAAAAATAAATTCAAATTTTTAAGTTATTCTTGACAGAGAAGTGAATTGTTGAAGGTTCGTTTACGATTGTGCTCATAAACGTAAGAAATGAAGTCATGGTCAGGTGCTATCCACAGCAAATATATTTTGATCCGTCAATCTCCACTAAAATATTGTTTGACCTATAAGAAAATAAGTATACACAAAGTAGAGGAATAAAATAATAATATTAACAACATGATTATCTAGGTTAGTAGACAATGAAATGGTGTGCAAAACAGTATAGGTGGTCAATAGGAAACATACTGTAACAAGACTTGTATAACGGACCTGAGTAACGGATTCCTACCAATTAAAAAGAAATTAGTAGAAAATATAATAATGGAAAAAATCCAGAAAGGGGCTAAAAGAAACCCTTTTAGGAAAAGTAACAGGTCCGTTTAACAATAGCCTTTGTAATACTGTCCACGGCCACACCGTTTTTTTTATGAAGGTGGAGGAACCCCATTTACGGACGCCGAAGCAGTGTCGGACTCGCTATAAGGTTCCGCAAGATGTTATTAAGTGCGTATGTGTTCTTGCGCACTACCGACTAAACCTCCACCCCTGGGTTCCTGCCCCCTCCTGGAAATCGCTTTGTAGCATTGCTTCAGATAGGGGGAAAGGCCCGCACACACAATAGGTCATCGCAATCACAATTGAAACATCCAATCACACACTCACGCAACACAACTCATGCAACACCAAGAATAATGCCTACACAAGGAGTAATAAATCACTCACACATCACAAGGAAAAAATACACGTAACACAGAAAATGTCTAGATGTGACCCACTGCCACACCTAAACAGATGTTGTCCCGTGAGAAGAGTTACCGGACCAGGGTAGGAATTTCATGGGAATGTGTGAGGGCGGACTATCACTCTCACCTCGAGCTGGGTCCAGTCCAGTGGATAAAGAGGATAGGAGTATAAACACTCCGAGGAAGACTGGTTGAAATCAATCTGCGAGATGTGAGTCTGAGAAATTAATTGTGCGAGATGAAGTCTGGGAGGAGAATCTGTGGAGAGTGCTATAATAGAGTTCTAAGCGAGTAGTTATTATGCGAATTTGAAGCGAGAGTATGCTGAGAGGAGGTCAGTAAAGGAGAGAATATCTATTGAATTAAGTTCGGCGCGCTTAAGGTGACATCAGCGAGTAATTCCTGTACACGAAAACAAGAAATAGTTAGGTGAGTTACTGTTAGACTATAAGTGAAACAGATAATGTACTAAATTTCGTTCATAAATAGTTAGAGTAATTTTAATTGTGAACAGCAAAGATATTTGTTGTAAAACAATTTTATACTTGTCTTATCTATTGTAATATTGTTGTTAATACAAGACTAGTAGTTAAAAGTGTTAAAATTAGCGGTCATGCTAATGACTTTTGTGAGTGGGACTGAATTATATTTAAGTAACTGGAAATAAATCCTGGCGATTAAATTAGATTTCCTTTTGTATGTAATCATTGTTTATTATTATTATTATTGTTATTCTGGTTGCGATTACTACGATTATTATTTGTTTATTATTGTCGTTTATTGTTATTATTGTTTTCTGTTGTCATTATTATTATTATTCAGATTATTAGTGTGAGTTTTTTTATTGTCGTTTATTATACGTATTACCACTGTTACTATTAATTTGTCTAATTTAATTATGTTCTTAAATTAATAAATTGTAATTGTATAAACATTTTCAACAATTGTCAACCTTAACATTGTCAGCATTGTAATTGATTGTCAATTGTCAGATTGTAATTGTCAATCTCTCAACATCCTGATTGAGCCGCGAACACTCGAAAATACAGTTAATTCATTACCTAAATATTGCATTTCCTGACTCCCCTAGTTTATCGTTTTCTTAGTGGTAAAGTATAAGTTCCGAGTATAATGTTGTAGCCTACATACTGTATTAATATAAGCCAATGTTTAAAAATAAAAATAATAATAATAAACAGGAATTTTTAATTTAAGCTGTTGGAACAAATACGAATTTTTTTCTTATATTTACCGTGCCTTATTAATGAATGGATTGCATTATTAGCATTTCATATATGTATTCGTGACTGAGAGCAAACGTAGTGAAAAAATTGTGTCACAAAATCATTAGAAAAATATTACTTTTATTTTAATGATTGCAGACCAATAAAAACACACCTTAATAATAGATAATTATATTATTTTCTTTTTCGTACGTTCTAAAAAATTAACGGTTTTTCATATTCGCTATAAGAATTATTTTTTTGGTTTTGAAACCAATAATTAGTCAATTCTTATCATAATATATTACTTTCTCTTTTTTTTCTACTCAACCCGCCCACCCAAGGCCGAACCCACTTTTCCAGTATAACTAGGACCTGAGGGGGGGTGTCACTGCCTCTATCCACCTCAGCAGCCATACTGGGCCCGGCTACGTCTTTCCCAGCAATACCACCCGTGCAGCCGGGACTAGGTCCTCTGCATGCCTCGCCTCTAATCAGGGTCCCCCCAGGAAGGGGACCCTCACCGGGTCTGTAATCTTTTCAGTTGCCGTTGCCTCTAACCATCCGAGTCAGCACGCTGGAGCCGGCCATGACGTTCCCAGCAGCACCACACAGACGGCCGGGACTAGGCCTTCTCCTTGCCTCGCCACTGATCAGATCGCCGCGTGGTCGCTCAGCATCTCTTCCTAAAGAACTAACCAGCACCTCACCTTCTCGACCAATCCGGAGGGTACAAACGTCAAGTCTATTTAAAAGGTCCCCCTATTCCTGATCACAGTTGGAAACTTACCATCATTCAAAAAGGTGAGCCCTAACTCCGCCATTACTTCATAAAGCAGCCTGCCTCTTCCATCCGTAACGCTGCCACCTCACGCTACATTTTTCGCATTGAAATCTCACTGTATAATGATCCCCTTAAGCTAGCCATACCGTGTTCTACGCAGACCGTCTAGAACAGCCTCAAACTCATCGAAGCTGCTGTTTCGGGAGATATAAACACTGTAGTCTATAAAGTCGGCAACCTCCATCCTCACATTACCTTGGCCAAAGCCATGTGAGTATTAAGTTGAAATAGGGCAACTGCCTGAGTGTCGTCTATCAACCACCTCTCAGTAGCCAACCACCTTAGGTTCGGTTCTGTCACTACCAGTATGTCCGACCTGTTTCGCCCCGAAAGTCCAAATTTAGCATTGTGGGACGCGGAACTACTAATTACATTGATTTGAAGGAACCTAACTCTCCTTCTTAAAACAAAGTCCACTCTCCATCTTGTAGCCCAACCTGCCACAAATAAATTACTATTTTAACAAAATTATATCTTATTCTTAAAAACTTTACATTAAAAGTACAGCATGTTTTAGGAGAATATATTTTGGGCGTCACAATATTACTTTAATATTGTTATATAATTCGATGTTGAGAAAAGTAACTTAATAGAATTGAAATGAAACTTCATAAAATCAGTAATGTATTCACGTTACTTGGGGTTTAGCTGATAAAACTAGGGTGCTTAACGAATAATATAAAAGATACTCTAATAATTTTTAAACCTTCTGGTAATATTTAAATATAAAAAATTAAAAACGCACGACGGAAATTAGTTAAAAAAACGTGAAATAATTAAATAACTGTATTTAACCTTATAATCCTGTGTGAAATTATCATATTTTTTAAAAACAATAAAATTTAAGATTTAGATTAACCGTCATGCGTGACTATTATGATAACTAAAGCATATCTATGCAGTCTACTGGTCACGCGCAACGGTCAATCAAAATCTTGGTTAAAGTCAAAATCATGATTAAGCAAAGATTTTGAAATCAACTCGTCGACTGCAAAGCATATCCAGCAGCAGACATTGATAGCGACCATAATTTAATGATAATGAAATGTAGATTAGGGTTTAAAAACCTGAAGAAAAGGCACCAAATGAATTTTTGGAAATTAGAGGACCTTGAGGATGATGAGGAAAAGAAGATTTTTGAGGAGGACATGGCAAGAGGTCTGAGTAAAAAAGATAAGGTAGAAAATGCAAAAGAAGAATGAGAGAATGTTAAAAAGGAAATTCTTAAATCGGTAGAACCAAATTTAGGCGGAACAAAGAATACAGCTAGAAAACCTTGGATATCACATGATATATTGCAGCTGATGGATGAGCGTAGAAATTATCAGAATGCTAATGATGAAAAGGGTAAACGGAACTATCGACAATTAAGAAATTCTATAAACAGCAAGTCCAAATTAGCGAAAATAGAGTGGATTAAAGAAAAGTGTTCAGAAGTGAAAAAAGAAATGATCATTGGCAAAATAGACAAGCATACATAAAAATTAAGGAGAATTTTGTGGTACATAAGTTAAAATCTAATAATATGTTAAATAAAGATGGTACACCGACTTATATTACTCCTGGGATAAACGGGATACCTGTAGAATTACTGCGCAGTGCCGGTGAGGAAGGGATTGATAGATTATACAAACTGGTGTGTAATATTTACGAAAGGGGGAAGTTCTGTCGGACTTCAAAATAGGGTTATTGTCATGATACCAAACAAAGCAGAGGATAAATGAGAAGAATACTGAATAAAACTTAACCCATACATTAAAAATTTTAACTAGAATTCAGTACAGAAAAATTGAGAGCAGAGTGGAAGAAGTATTAGGAAAAGACCAATTTGATTTCAGAAAAAGTATAGGGACAATGGAGTAATTGCGCTCAAATAAAAAAAGCGCTCAGATTAAGAGTAGAAAGAAGATTAAAGGAAAACATACCGAGATACGTAGCATTTATAAACTTAGAAAAGGCATTTTTTAAGGTGGACAGGAATTAAAATTAGGGTTCAAGTATAGAAGAACAATTGCCTAACATTTATAGGAATCAAACTGCAACAGTAATAATCGAAGAGTATAAGAAAAAAGGGAGTCACACATGGATATTCCCTATCCCCTTTATTTTTTAATGTTTACGTAGAAAATAGTGTGAAAGATCTTTACATATGATGTGAAAGAACAATTTAGTTTCGGAGTAACATACAAGGTGAAAAGATAAAGATGCTACGATTTACTGATGATATAGTAATTCTAGCCGAGAGTAAAAACGAATTAGAAGAAACAATGAATGGCACGGATGAAGTCCTACGCAAAAACGACGGCAAGAATATAAACAAGAACAAAACAAAAGTAATGAAATGTAGTAAAAATAAAGTAGATGGACCACTGAATATAAAAATCGGACGATAAAATATTATGGATGTAGAAGAATTTTGTTGTTTGGGAAGTAGAATTACTAAAGATGGACGAAGCAGAAGAGATATAAAATGCCGAATAGCATAAGCGCAACGAGTTTGCAGTCAGAAATATAATTTTCTTACGTAAACAATTAGTTTAAACGTCAGGAAAGCATTTTTTTGAAATATATGTTCAAGCGCAGCTTTATATGGAAGTGAAACTTGGACGATCGCAGTACCTGAGAAGAAAAGATTAGAAGCTTTTGAAATGTGGTGCTACAGGAGAATGTTAAAAATCAGATGGGTGGATAAAGTAACAAATGAAGAGGTGTTGTGGCAAATTTATGAAGAAAGAAGCATGTGAAAGAGTATAGCTAAAAGAAGAAACAAAATTATAGGCTACATCTTAAGGCATTCTGGAATAGCTTTTTTGATTTTGGAGGGACGGGTAGATGAGAAAAATTGTCCAGGCAGGCAATGTTTGGAATATGTAAAACAAATTGTTAGGGATGTAGGATGTAGGAGGTACACCGAAATGAAACGACTTGCACTAGATAGGGAATCTTGGAACGCTGTTTCAAACCAGTCAAATGACTGAAGACAGAAAAAAATAAACATCTCAATCTCACAGAGGATTATAAGGTAAAAATACAGTTATTTAATTATTTCTAGTTTTCTGAGGATTTTTAGTCGTGGATTTTTTTTAATTCTTAATTTTATTTTTTATTTATTACTTTTTAAAGATTAGTAGACCTGTGCCCAACAGCGGGACGTTTATAGGCTGATGATGATGGAAATTTAGTATACTTGACCAGCGCAAATTATTTAATAATACACAGTATTGTGGGGAATGTAGCCTTGCTGGAATTAAAAAGACTTAGAAATATTCAAAGCCGTTTTAGAGAAACACATCTACTGCAGCGCCCCCTGACGGCTTTTACCTTAAAATTAATCTAAATTCATGATCTGAGGTAAGTCGTATGTACAAAACATAAAATCCGCATAAAAATCGGTTCAATAGTTTTTGAGGAAAATGGTAACAGACATACACACAACATCTTACCCCAAACGCATATACCTTCTCCTTTCCGTCATGGGTAAAAACATGTTTTGAGATTAAGTAATACAATACATCAATAAAGGTTATATGATGCCCACCCTGTTGCTCTAGAGGTGAACGCGTCTTCACAAATCAACTGATTTCGAAGTCGAGAGTTCAAAACCTAGTAAAGGCAGTTGCTTTTATACGGATTTGAAAAGTTGATCGTGTTCTTTGGTGATTGGGTTTCAATTAACCACACATCTCAGAAATATTTGACTTCAGACTGTGCAAGACTACACTTCACTTACACTCATACATATAATCCTCTGAAGTAATATCTGACTGTGATTCCCGAGGCTAAACAGGAAGAAAAAAAGTTAAAAAAAAAAGTTATATCAAATTTATTTGTCTCTTCAGTAGTGTGTGTGTAAAATAATTAAGTTAATGTTATGAAGTATTATCTTTCTACCTTATGTTAGTAAATCGAAGTTCCCGACGAATAGGTATACTAGACCCAACAATACTGAAAGACCTCATCTTTTCGATCGTTTTAGGTAGATTTCATAAGAAAGCTACGTATTGTAATAGATGCCATGATTCGACTTCGGGAAAATTTCGACATATCTTCGCGTTTTATATCCCCCAGACCACAAAACCACCGTCAGTCAAAAATTTTATACATACATTTATTTCACTTTCTTGTGTACATGATAACTGCCGTCATTTTCCGCCAATCACTTTCAAATTTATACATAAAATACAAAATCCCAAAATTTCGGTCGTCTTCGTTAATGGGCAAAATCGGACCATGAGGGTGGAAATGGGACGGCTTTTTCGAAAAAACAAAATACCACTATAACTTTTTTACTAAGTAAAATATCGAACTCATTTAAAGTTTTTACTATTCTTTGGATAAGGGCCTAAAATTTATGTAAATAAAGTCTTTTGGTATCACCAATCATTGGCCCAGGGGGTGGAAAATGGTGTTTCGAAGACAAGATAAATCATATCCACCTTAATAGACACAGTATCGAATCAGTTTAAAGTGGTAGTTAGTCCTCTAAACATTACCCAAAACTTTTGTCTGAAAAAATGTTTTATATGACCAACCCTTACGGCAAAGAATGACCAAAATGTTGCTGGAACTATAAGATGGGGCTTGTCGTATGCTAAACATGTGAAACTTTGCAACCATCGTGGTATTGAGTAAATCTAAAGTTTTCCTTAACTTTAAGGTGGAAATCTTTGTTATACCCTAGTTGGCACCAGTGAAATCTACCTCCTCATTCCGACATGCCGAAAGGTAATTTTTATTTTGAAAGTCTTTTTTTAAATCTGAGATGATAGCAAAGGTTCTTTGCTATCAACAAGTACATTTATAAATGTACTACAAGTATTTACATTTATAAATACTTGTATATTACTCATAAAAATGGTATGGCGCAAGTAATAGTAGACTTATTGTTTCCGTTCTCATCGAAAATTTTCTTATTATATTCAGATGGATTTATACAGACAAACATTGGTTAAAGATATTTTTAGAAAATTCTATTCATCAAAGAAGTTGCTGAGGGTAATACCACGATTTTAACGATACTAGTTTTTTTTAAATAGCTGGATATAGTGGGTTTTTTTGGTTTTTTTCTGTGCATGAATTTAAGTGATTTCAATTATCTACGAAACAAAAGAATTTATATAAATTTATTTTGCTGTTACTTTCTGTATATCTCCAATGCACTACTACGTATTATCGGACACGTTCATAATAGTTTAGGCTGTGAAGACGGGATACGCTGCACTGAAATACATAAATAACTGAATTTCTGTAAGTATATTCTTGTATAACATAAACATTTATGATATGCTTTGTATTCAGGCTACTTATTTTTTTCGGTGTAAAAATATCCTTTAATTTATATTTCTTGGTTTAACTTGTACTCAGGTAATTTCTGAACAGTATCTGTCATAATGTAAGCTGCGTTATTTTAGTTTTTTTTTTTTTTATAAATCAACCTTGATTTAAGTAGTAGTCTAAATTCTCTTTTAGGCTTAATGGATTGTTTTTTAATAACGGCATATTTGAAATTGTGATTTCAGGTTTTGGTTGATATTATTAGTCTCGTGCAGCTACTAATATAGCTAGTCACGAATCCTTTAATTTCGGCTGAAGTACGCTTCTTTGTAACCTGTAGGAGTATATAACAATTATAGTTTCATATATATATATATGTACATCTATCTATCTTCTTGTTACTGAACAGTGACTAGATGTTAGAGCCATGTCCCAATTTGTAGCCTTAAAATAACCATACTTTTGATGTCTTTATCCGACCATTCATTACCTTTCCTAATCCATTTTTTTTTTCTATTTTAAGTATATTCCGTACTTTTTCATAACTAGAAAAATAGATAGGATGTAATTCTCATTCGATTGTTTTTTCTTATTATATCTTTATATCTATTTTCTGTTCTACTACAAAGATTTTTTTTAAGTTTTCATAGTATTAATACTTATGTTTTTATAGCAAAATTAACTATAAATGCTAGCCTTTCGCCTACTTTCCAACCAGCACCCACCCATTCTCTATAAAATGAAGATGGAATACACATTTCGAAGATTACGTTTTCTTTTAGTGACACTTTTGTGAACAACTACTGAAATTGGTTGCATTGCAAATTTTATGAATCAAAGGATTAGCAGTTATGTTAGTTTAATTAATTTTAAGAATAGTGGAGAGCCTTTTGCTACTTCATTAAGTTACCTCTTCATATTTTTGTGTTGCTCTGCTTCAACGCAACCGTTGAAGAGAATATACAACTTGCAGTCAGGTTACAGTAACTTCTGGTGTCTATTATTGTTATTACTATAATTTTTTTTTCTTCATAGAACTTTCAGTTTAGTATAACAAATTATAACGCGCAACATTAATGACCTTCTGTAATGTGAGAAAAGGGTTTACAAGTTGTTTTGTGAATTTGATAGATACCGTTTATACAGAGGAGATGGATGATCTTTCAATCCTTATTTATCAGAAGTTTGTAGAAAAGTCATATAGATTAAAATAAATATTCATTTAAAACCTGCTTCGAAATAACCCATTCTATACTAAATCATCAACATGATGATTTATATGATGTCTTCGTGATTGAATCATCTTATAAAACTGTCTACCTGAGTTTCAGATAGCAATTTTCTAGTTTTTCAACTCTTAAGCTCAGAATAAGCTGAGTTATTTACACTTCATTAAATCTCTGCCACAAGCCATGGAATCAAACGCTATCACGCAATCGGTGATAATTTATCAAATGAATAAAATTTCTTTGCTACAGATTCCCTTTCCTCATTACTGGATCTTTATTGCAAATGGCTTTTTTTTGCACGCCTTTTCCATCTGAATGGAATGTTTTGAAAACAAGAATATTTTCTTAGCGACTGGTATCATTGTCAATATTTTGTGGTGTTAGTAAACATTCAATATACGTGACAACAGAATTTTTTTAATATTGGTATGCTTTTCTGTTGTTGGTATTAAACAACAGATTTTACTAACATGTAATTTCTCTTCTTTTTTTTTATTCATTACTTTAATTGTCAAAGTGTGTTAACTTTCTTTACTATCCGCTTACTATTTTCTTTCTACTGAAGTCATCCCAACAATATTTACAAATAAAAATTATTAACTTCAATATTGTTTTCCCTATTGCCTTGCTGCTTTGGTGCTTATTATCTACTTTACTAATTTTTTGGATCATATTGGATTTTGTACTTTTTTTATTCAGCAGATCATTATCAACTGCAAAACAACACACTATTTCTATAAATATATATATATATATATATATATGTAACATAAAAATCTACTTATATTTATACACTATATCTAATAATATAATCTCGATTATATATATACAAGCTGACATAAGAGTTCACTACTTTTTCTTTCATGATTACTTTTATCTAACTTGTTTTAACACATCTTATAATATTATTTTATTCAATGTTGTATTAAGCTGCGTTTCAACATTGAAACACTTCCCCTTGAATTAATGGGATGTGTTACCAGGCTACAGTAATTGATTGCATTCTATTAACTTGTCCCCTCAAAGGGAAGAGAAGGATGATGGCATTCTCTGTTCACTACTCTGCGGTGGCGGGAACTTTCCATTAGTTGTCACCAGAAGGTAAACTCGACTTATTGGGGAGTACGAGTGAGTAGAAGGGCTGGCTAATAAGGACGACAGGGAAGAGGGGTACACACCCTTCCCACGCCAGGCATCGGGCCATCCCAAGATAGCTGCAGTATGTGCACCCTGCACCCGTGTGAGAGGCTATATTTAGTGTTTATGTAGTGTATGTATACACTTTATACACACACACATACATATATATGTATATATATATATATATATATATACATATATATGTATATATATATATATATATATATATATATATATATATATATATATATATCTGAGTAGTCTGTGAGAACACAACTAAACTAAGGCGGTGAATCTCACTCACAGTTCAGTCCACGACCCCATGTTACAATACAGACGCACGTGGAACGGGTTATCGACCAATCCTCTCTTTGTTTCTTGCATTCTTCGCTCCATGAACGATGTCTCCGTCCTTCTATCTCTCTCATTTCTTGTGTTCCCAACCTTACCTTTACATTCCCTTCTTCTCTTCATCATAGTCTCTTCTTTTCTCAAACACGATCACTACATCAATCCCACTATGCGTCGCTCTCTTTCTCAGATACCATGTACACCTTCAAATTGATCCTTTCTTCTCCAACGCACGTCACAATCCTGTATGCACAAACACACACACACACACACACACACACACACACACACACACACACACACACACACACACATATATATATATATATATATATATATATATATATATATATATATATATATATATATATATATATATACACACACTAAAAACTTAGAACACAATAAATTATTCATATTTTATTATTAGATGTTCTCTACAAAATATTACCAATCCAAAATGACAGAGATGATTAATAATATTAACATATGTCAATTAATGTCACTATTTATTGTTACGGGTGTACAACCTACAACTTAGGTCTCACCAAAATTTAACTTAATACATTATTTCTCTTGTGGCAATCATCTTTTAAATCATATACATGAATTAGCTCATTCAATAAAGTAAAAAAAAAATGTCTATAGAGAAAACACAACATTTATGATTTTCATTTATGAGGACAAATGAAAATATAATAAAATAAAAATAAAAATATAATATAATAAATACTATAAATAATATATTATAAATATGTTAATAAATATTTAATAAAAATATAACTAATTTTTAAACATTTTTAAATCGATTTTTAAAAAATTAAATATTTTATTAAAATAAAATAAATTTTTTCATAGTAACGATGAATGCTTAAAAATTAACTAAGGTACATCAAATTCGATTTCGCTATTAAATCTTTTGTTTTATGGTGTATGCATCTCATTAAACTTCCTTTTACAAAATCCTTTTAACTTAGCACATAAATAATTATTTTAATTTTTTAATAGTTTTAAGATTACTTACATTTTATTTTTAATGAATTTTTGATACAAGAAACCTTATTTTTCTTAAGGTTATCCTTCTTCAATTTCAAGAATTAATGCATCCAATTCAAATTTTATCCTTCAGTATTAATATAAAGTAAGAAAATGTATACCACATAATATATTTCACTATATGCCAACCGTTAATAATATTCAGAACTGTAGAGGACCCTTCTTCAGGTAGTTAGAATTAGAGACAGTAGGGAAAGTGAGCGAGAGAGAATGAGCGAGTGAGAGAAAAAGACAGAGAAAGTAAAAGTAAAGATTTTGGTTAAGCAACCAGTATAATCAGGTAGACATTTCAACAAGACTTCCACACTGATTTTCCGATTGGTCACACTTCCAAACAGTTACAATATTGTATTTACAATACTATACCTTAAAACTTCTAACTTATTACATTTTAGCTCTAATCATATCTGTTTTTTTCGTTTTTTTTTTTTTAATAAAGCCTTAAATAATAAGCGGGGGGCGCGATACTGATGTGCTCAGATATACATGAATGATATTGCAATCAAGACAGATTTTTCGATTAATACCAGCAACAATAGATTTTTTTTTAATATCTTGTATACGTACCCTATTATCATTACAAATTTCAGTACTAATGAATTAATTTTTAATTTATAAACTGTTATAAAAGGCTACTGGAATAGACGGAATATCTGTAGAATTACTTCGCAGTGCAGGTGAGGAAGCGATTGATAGATTATACAAACTGGTGTGTAATATTTATGAAAAAGGAGAAGTTCCGTCAGACTTCAAAAAAAGTGTTATAGTCATTATACCATCGAAAGCAGGAGCAGATAAATGTGAAGAATACAGAACAATTAGGTTAACTAGTCATGCACCAAAAATATTAACTAGAATTCTGTACAGAAGAATTGAAAGGAGAGTAGAAGAAGTGTTAGGAGAAGACCAATTTGGTTTCAGGAAAAGTATAGGGACAAGGGAAGCAATTTTAAGCCTTAGATTAAGAGTAGCAGGAAGATTAAAGAAAAGCAAACCAACATAATTGGCATTTATAGACCTAGAAAAGACATTCGATAACGTAGACTGGAATAATATGTTCAGCATTTAAAAAAAATTAGGGTTGAAATACAGAGATAGAAGAACAATTGCTAACATTTACAGCTACCAAACAGCAATAGTAATAATTGAAGAACATAGGAAATAAAAGAAGCCGTAATAAGAAAGGGAGTCCGACAAGGATGTTCCCTATCCCCGTTACTTTTTAATCTTTACATAGAACTAGCAGTTAATGATGTTAAAGAACAATTTAGATTCGGAGTAATAGTACAAGGTGAAAAGATAAAGATGCTACAATTTGCTGATGATATAGTAATTCCAGCCGAGAGTAAAAACAATTTAGAAGAAACAATGAATGGCACGGATGAAGTCCTACGCAAAAACGACGGCGTGAATATAAACAAGAACAAAACAAAAGTAATGAAATGTAGTAGAAATAAAGTAGATGGACCACTGAATATAAAAATCGGACGATAAAATATTATGGACGTAGAAGAATTTTGTTTTTTTGGAAGTAGAATTACTGAAGATGGATGAAGCAGGAGAGATATAAAATGCCGAATAGCACAAGCGCAACGAGCTTGCAGTCAGAAATATAATTTCCTTACATAAACAATTAGATTAAACGTCAGGATAACATTTTTTTGAAAATATATGTTTCATGCGCAGCTTTATATCGAAGTGAAACTTGGACGATCGCAGTACCTGAGAAGAAAAGATTAGAAGCTTTTGAAATGTGGTGCTGCAGGAGAATGTTAAAAATCAGATGGGTGGATAAAGTGTCAAATGAAGAGGTGTTGTGGCAAATTGATGAAGAAAGAAGCATTTGAAAGAGTATAGCTAAAAGAAGAAGCAAACTTATACGCTACATCTTAAGGCATTCTGGAATAGTTTTTTTTATATTGGAGGGACAGGTAGATGGGAAAAATTGTGCAGACAGGCAATGTTTGGAATATGCAAAACAAATTGTTAGGGAAGTAGGATGTAGGGGTACACCGAAATGAAACGACTAGCAATAGATAGTGAATCTTGGAGAACTGCATCAAACCAGTCAAATGATTGAGGACAAAAAAAACTGTTATGTTAATACCAAAAAGCAAAAGCCTCTCTTGAGCAGTGGGCTGTCGGTCGGCTCGCTCCTCAGAGGACATTAGGACTGTCAATCCAAATTTGCAGCCGGTAATAGCAGTCAGATTAATTTTGTATAATTTATTTATTTTTACTATCATCTTGACGAGTCACAGATCCAAGCAAATCGTTCCTTAAATCGTCTTTTTACAACAACTTCAGGAAGAGGCCAGATATATTTTCCAGTAAAAATCGTATGCCAAACTGTAATGAAATCTTTTTTTATCAGAAAAAATAATTATTAAAATGTTTAGCTGATACTTTCGACACTACAATCTTTAGGAAAAGACGCCGCAATGTCGATTCTAGCGAGTCATTCTAGCCAGACTTTGCGTTTCATTAATAATACTATTAAAACAAGAGAAATTACTTCGTTCCAAGATTAACCAAATCACTGACGCTTTTTTATCGCCACCTCCCGAACTATCAGTCATCAGTATGTTTAGAATGACTTGCCAATTTTACTTGAATTAGGTATTGATTTTAACTTGAATTATTTTAATCCACTGACATGGTACTCGTAACTTATTCTTCTAAAATTAACAAACCCTCTACGTTACTGTTTTAACTTGTACATAATAAAATGGATAAATAATAGCAATAAATTTGTAATAGTTTTGATTTTTGTTTGCATGAGATGGCGGAGTATTGACCGTGTACCCGATAGCCCTTTTATATTGGTTAGACATTATCCTTCTTCTACGTTTCCATTCCCACCCCTAAACAGCTTGATCTGCATCACTCCACTTCTGTTTTCGATATAGAAAATTTTTCTTTTGGTTCGATATTGATTTATTTTTCCTAGTTAAACACTGAAAACAAAGATAAGATTTCTTAATTTAACAAATACTAAGAAAAATATGAATTATAACAGATAATGCGGAAAAAAATAGTTTCCCTTTTTAACCCATTTAACCTGATTCGAAAATTGATTAACAATTATTAATGTTCAAATGCGACATTCAAAATAATGGCGCCAGGTTTCATAGCTGCTTACAAAACAGCTTGGAAGCCGATCCCTCCCGAATAGGATGTTTATAAAGTAAACAATCTTTACAAAGTAAACTGTAAATATTTCGTTTAATTTACACGTTGAATTCTTACTTTTGATTTATTCTTAAGTTAATTGTATCTATATAATAATGGACTTTTTTATTAAAAATAGTAGAATTTACTGAAGTATTTTTTTTTTAATTTTTATGAAATACAATGTAACATTCACCGTTTTTTATCTTCTTTTGGGATTTTAAAGAGTCTTTTTCTGCTTAAAAAGACAAAATTCTGTAACAGACTTCGACACAGAGAATGTTCAAACTGTTATTAGGTAACTAGTTTTTTGAATTGTTTTAGATAGATTAGTACAAAACATTTTAAAATATTGAGATTAAAGTACTCATTTTTATTAGTGAGGTCCAGCTTGATTCCAGCAAAAATTGATAGATTTTACGGCTACTGGTATATTTCCGACCGACCATTCATTTAAAATCAAGAAAACTCTTCTTGTTCTGTGGTTATTTTTCATTGATTTTGGATGAGCAATACTATTTATTGCTTTCAAAAAACTATAAAATGTTATTAGAATAGCAAATAATTTCGAGTAAGTTATTAGTCATAAAGACAACTCATAACTAAAAATTAAAACCAGGTTAAAGAAAATGGAATGAATACGTTTTTGGCAGTTCATAGGTAATTTACATTTTTAAACTAAAAGTATTAAAATATTTTACGTATATATAGGAAAAATACAGTACCGGCTGTTTAAAGTAGTTTATGGCATCCTTAGAGGCATTTTCCTTTCAAAAAGTAGTGAAAAATCCTTCTTACATACATGAATCTGGAAATTTTTTTTTTTTCGAGTAACTGCTAGTGAAAGATTTCGCACAGAATTCTGATATAAAAAATCAAATTATGTAACACTAAACGTAGCATAGTTACACAATGTAGTATATATATATATATATATACTAGCGTTCCTGTCCATATATCTTATTTTTGACCACTCGTCTGCAGTCCGATAGAGAAAAAATACAAAATTCTGTCATTCTAAATAGAATTAAAATTTAAAATAAATTCCCACGCTGTAACGGGGAAATCGGTTTTAAGGCGTTAAAACAACATAGAATATTGTAAAAAATTCAATAATGCAAACTTAAGTGATTATGTGTTAGTTACATTAATTTTCAAGGAAATAAGGGATGTTATTCGTTTTTATGGCTTTTTTCTAGTTTTTCATTGCTTCAATGGTAGTTAAATTTTATCTCTTGAAAAAATTATAAAAAATGGACATTTTTCTAACCGCTTGATAAAATCACTTTTTGCGAATATTACATATAAAGAAATTAATAAATCAAGTTAGTGAAATACTGTAAATTGTATTTATTTTACCTAAGTATGTTCTACTTGATTTAAAAAATTTCTGGATACACTAGTACTTTTCTATTTTTTTTAAGCTAGCTGGAAGTAATTTAAAAGGTTATTTTTTAAACAGTTATTCATGTTTAGATAAAATGTGAATATTAAGAAAGCAGGATAATTTAATTTTTCTTAATATTAGAAAAATCACGGCTCTAAAATTGTCAATGGAAAAGATAGGGTAGAAATTAAAGGCATAGAATGAAACAATTTTGGAAAAGGAAAAAGAAGTCTAAAGCTGCGCAACGTGATCTTTAGATGGTCCAGTCGAAAAAGAAATAAAATAATATTAAGAATAGGAAAAAAGTATAAATCATCAATCTTGAAGTGAATTATTCATTTCTAAAAAAGGCAACTTAGTTTAGAACGATAATAACTGAATTTGTTTTCACTATTTCAAGTATAGAACATTAAAAAAAAAAAGATAGAGTACTTAATGAGAAATATATTAATGTTCACCTTATTTCTCAAAGAATAATATTAAAATAAATAAATAATTTATTTTCTTTGAGAATTGATGTAAAATTATCACATTTTACATCAATTTTTACGGTTTCAAATATAATTTTTATCACCTAGATAAAATTCATATAATAACAAAATTTATTTTGTTTCCTTTTTTTAATTGCTACTTTCATATTAGAATTAACAGCGTTTTGATAGAAAACCACGCAAGAATAATGATTGAAGTTACAAAAGTTGTTGCTGGAAGTTAAATGGACTCTACATAAGCATCAGCGTAACTCTGTTTAACTAGCTATCATTTCAAAAATTAATTTATGATGTGTTAAAGATTTAGAGTTGTGAGAAGTAAAATGATGTATAGAGTTTAGGGAAATAAAACACGTTTTAAAAAATTGATGATGATTTACTCCTTCAACGCTGAATTTATGAAAACACTGCAAGATTAAGGGACGTTTTGAATAGAACTCCATTCAGAAAGCAAGAACATGAGAATTAGGATGACCGGTAATGAGTCTCAGACTTCGAAAATAGTAAGAAAATTTGTATTTCTTAAGATAGGGTAAAGATAGGGCAAAAGATAGGGTAAGATAGGGCAAGCAAAAGCACGGATCGTAAAGGAGTAAATATGAAAAGAAAATGATTTTTTTAAATAACCAATCATGCACCCTTCATAAAATTACAATTCGGTTAATTTTTTTACTCCACAATGAAAACCGTTTGATTGTATATATCAAGAAAAAAGCTGATATCTAAATTGTATCCAGAATCGACGACATTAGTTGAATCCAGGCACAAATAAGAAAAGTAGCATATAAGCATAATTAATTATTATAGAAAAAATGAAAAGGATTTTTTCAGGTTGCTAACGTTCATATATACAGTTGTTAAGATGAAATAACGTTCATATATACTTTCCAATAAGATAAATTTGAAACTTTTAAATTAATTTTTATATAGCTACTAAAAATCTGTTCGCAAATATTTCAAAATTTTATAAACGTGTATAGCTTTTTTGGTTGGATTGCTTAGTAGGTGGTATTTTATTGTTGGTTTTGTTTTATTGTTGGTTATGTTTTACTTTATTATTGGTATGTGTTGTATTTTTATTCAGTATTAATGATAAATTAGATTTAGAAAGAAGAATTAGAGAGGTTGGAATTTCCACTTAAACCAGTTAGAAAAGTATTTGCTAGAAAATCGGATGAAAGAAGACATAAAAGAAAATCTAGAGAGAGAGAGAGAATGAGGGAGAAAGAGGGATGCTTGGATGATGATTTTAGGTAGATGAGATGAAGAGATGGAAGGAGGGTTACTGAGGGTCGGAAGAATGTAGCTCGATAGGTCAGGGTCCTCCATAAACAGTAGCGCTGATCAATAGTAAGCGATAAATTATCAACCCAAAAGAAAAAGAAAAACACCAGATGAGTTGTGACTCGAATTATTACAATTATATGATCAATTATAACACTATCTTGTGATTATAAGATAATGAGTGAAATGCTCTTTCTGAGAACCAAACTCCAAATTTCAAGTACATAAATATATATATTTTTTAAATAGCAGTAGATATACAATTTATCCCTTCTCATTTTTTACTTCTCATTTTATTTTACTAGCAGGGTTTGTAAACATTTAAACACCTCTTTTGATGGAATCCTCTACCTACACGAAAATATAATGAAAATAATTATAAACAAAATGACTGATTGCCTTACTTTAATTTTCAAAATGGAACGTATTGTGGAGTACACAACATTTAGATGTTAGATAATTTTCTCTCCTTTCGTACAAAATTAACTCAAGATTATCATTAGGTCAACATACAGTTTATTCACCATAAATGAATCATATTAATCTTTTGCAGACTTGAGAAATATAATAGCTTATTTTATAACTAACAATAGGTGCGCATAAGCTGTAACGATAATTTACAAGATTTACTTCATACAAATATAAGTATTAATACAGGTTCTAATTTATTTTCTTGGATAGAGTACTGCTAATAATCAAAACTAATTTAAAGTATAGTAAAGACTATAGCTTTATTTCATACGTCTGAGCCAAAGATTCTGAAGCTGCAATACTACGTTTTTACTGTTAATAAAATAGTCACAAATCGAGTACCATCTTCACCGGAGTTGACAAGAATGGTTATTTAGTTAAATACACTAATTTCGTTTTGGTGCAACCTAAATTAAAAGATTCCTCTCTTCCCGTTCGATTCACAATATCCCTTAAAAGTAATGCTATAGAAAGTAAAAAAATAAAAATGAAATATAAATATGGAAATTTTACTGCACGTTTTTATGTCGTCCCTACAGCTATTCAATAAGTGATCAAAACAACAAAAGAATAACATACTTATATTATTAATACAATACATTACTCGTAAATAGCCTGTTTTAAGCAATAATATAAAATAAGAAAGTTAAATAAAAAAAATGTTGAAAAAGAGAAACCAATGATGAAACTAGGGTAAAATAGCTAAAATTTCAATTACAAGGTACATCTTTTTTTTTGCAACAAATTCGTATATTTACAATCGCTTCCAATAAGGAACCATAATTAAATAGAATTACATTAAGCACTTGAAATGAGGTGTTTGCAATGAATCCCCTCAATAAAATAGAAGTACGTAAGATAATACCATATGTATACCACTTGCACAGATTCACCCCATAAAAAGTACAAAGGTCCGTAAAACTAACAAAAACTCAAATAATAATAGTACAAAACAAGAAAAAGAAAGAAGTAAAATAATTGCATTATGAAAGGAAATTAGGCTCCCATCAAGGCATAAAAAAGATACTCATCACATAACAGATATTGTCCCAGCCAGAGTTGGTAACCATTCGAATACCTAGCGTTGAATATCCTAGAGAATAGTGAGAATATCGGTGACTTAAACGCCTTCACGTACTGGATGTGGGTGTTGCAATAACTATTGTTATTTTTTTAAGGTATTGTCGCGTGTTCGCAGCTCGATCAAGATATGAGAGAATGACAATTGAAAATGTTTATATAATTACAATTTATTAGTTTAAAAACATAAATAAAAAAGCAAATCAATAATTATAATCATGACAATAATAAAACTAGTGATTACAACCATAATTATAATCAGAATAATAATAATAATAATAAATGTTTGTAATAAACAAATATTAATCATAGTAATCACAACTATAACAACAACAATAAAAATAATAATAATAGTTTTCAATAATAATAAACAATGATTACATACAAAACAGAATTAAAAATAATCGTCTGTATTTATTCGCTGGTAGAGAAAAAATGAAAACCAGAATTAGTTCCATTGTCAAAAGACATTAGCATGACCGCTAGTCATGCTGCTGTTCACAAATAAAACTACCCTAGCAGTTTATGAATGAAATTTAGTAGATTATTTCTTTCACTTGAAGTCTCGTGTATCAAGTAACTCACCAAACCATTTCTTGTTTTCAGATACTGGAATTACTTGTGACGTCGCCTTAATCGCGTCTAACGTGTACGCACTGACCTCCAAGCAGAATGCCATCTCGCAGAATCTCCTTGCAGGCTATCTCGCAGAACTCCCATTTCACAGACTGACGTCATAACGTCTCGCTTAGACAAGTCTCGCAGAAATAATTTCAACTGGACTTCTTCAGAGTATTTATAGTCCTACTTTCTCTACCTGCCAGACCAGTCCCCAGTTGAGCGTAACAACCACCGACCGAGTCCTTTCGTTCCCATGCAGTCCTAACCTGTGCCCGGTAACTCTTCTCATGGAAGAACATCTGTTTAGATGAGTCAGTATGCAGTATTACAAAATACGGTTGTTAAATGGACTTGTTACCTTTACTAAAAGGGTTTTTTAAGCCCCTTTCTTCCCACTATTTTTTACTACTTCGTACTTAATTGGTAAGAAACCGTTACTTAGGTTTCGTTTTACCGGTCTTGTTACAATATTATACAATCTGATTAAGGGATATTAATTATTAAGAAATTTTGAGCAGTGCATGAGTGACATAAAAGCAATTTTTTATGGGCATTATTTAAAGCAATAAAGCAAAATAATATACAAAATTGGTGATTAGTAGATTTCAAAATTAAGGATTTAAACCAGAAGCATTTTAAAATTTAAATCAATCAGCAAATTCCTCAATGAAAGGACTGTCAATCTCTCAACTTTAAAAATGTATAAACTGTCTTATTTTTTCTTTTAATTCGGTAACATAAAGCTTATTTTGTTAATTTGAATTACTATACTTTTACTTAAATTAATCAACTCTTTGGTAACATTATTTGGTTGTTGACCAATTCCTGACTGTATAAATTATTACTCATTCTGTTAACAAAAAGAAAGAAAACCTCATTAACAATCTACGAAAATTTTACTGCAAAAATATTTATTATTTCTTATCTAAAATATTTTTGCTGTAATTTTAAAAGATTTTTCTAAAAAATATATTATAATTTATTTTTATATACGTATAAACATAAGCTACACCTTGATCTATGTAATCTTTTAATTATAAATAGAAGAATGGTTATTTAAGAAAATGGAATAATTTATTGGGGAAATTAAGTGAACTAATTTATTATTTTCTCTTTGTAGCTTTGTAAATTCCATTGCAGTCAATGAATACTGTTGCAACAAAATTTTTGATATTATATTTTTACAACATGTGGAATGATATCAAGATGGTTTTACGCGACTGACGTAAGATGTAAATCATTCATGCAATTGGCTTAGCTAAGATAACAAGAATCCCACACCAGGCTTACTAAGGAAACAGGGAAGTGAAACATATCGTCACAAACATTCTGATGCACATCGTCATGCCCGATTCAACAAAATGGAGATGTTCATATTTACGCTTGAAGTCTTCACTCTGTTAAGCGTTTTGATTGGATGTGTATTAGATATTATTACTCTCAGAGAAAGCAAACCTGACTGGTGTCTCTTGAACATCTGATTATTTACATAAATTACTGATCTAAGAAAATATGGGTAAGGTAACAAATTAATACATCGCTTCCGTTGAAAAACACGTAGTACTTACATTGTTGTATATGGTAAAGGATATATTTACGTTAGATGCTTGATATATTTGCTTTACACAATCAAAAAAAAAAAACTGTTAAAAAGCAGAGTATCAAAACCTGCACGGGCTAATTTTATCTTATATATCAATTATCAGTCTCCAGGATTTTGAGTGAAAATCTCTTCGAACTTAAGGTAAAATAACATATATATATATATATACACGTATATTTTTTTTAATAATTTTAATTGACATCACTGGAAGTCCAAATTTCATGGATGACAGTCTTATACAGTTATTTGCCATACATTTTATCTCCTTAGCTAATGAATCGTACAGAAACGACGGGTTCGTAAATAATGAAGTAAACAAGATACCTGTAATTTATTTAAATTGAAAAACATGTTATTTTAATATTTTAAAATCCGAGCACCATGTAAATTCTTACTAGTAAAGATCTGAAACATTGCTTCAGATCTAAAACTTTAGATAGTTAACTTTTGGATGCTTTTAAAAATGAGTTACTCGTTTGGTCAATCTTTTAAGAATAAAGATATAAAGAACAATATGTTCGTTAATTATCAGAGAAAGAATCATTAGAAATTGTAGATCTACAGAACTCTTTACAAAATAAATAAGAAATCATTACTGGATTTCATCTCTAAATAATTCTGTATCAAAGGATGACATCAGTTTATGTCTGTACTACAGTTATGTTAAACAACATGATTTTTTCTTTTCTGGGTAAATTAAAGTCGATTTAGAAACGTCTTTCAGATAAAACTGAACTTTGCTACAATAAATAATACTTCTTTTGTTATGGAAATCTATTTATTAATTTGAATTATATGATTACGGTACTCCTTTGCTCTTTTTAAATCAATTTATTATCATTTTTACTTAGAGTTAAATAAACGGAACAAAATAAAATTAGTAATGAAGTACCCATAACATAGAAAAAGGTTCCTATTCAATTTATAGTATTATTATTATTTTGAATGTTATTATTAATTTGTTTATGCAGTGGCTAAAGATCTATAACGAAGCAATCATAATGTTTTATACCAATTATGAAGTTAATTTACTTATGGCACGTAATTAATTATGATAATGTAAATTAGAAAGGTTAAACAAATTTGAAATTGTATTAATTTATTATTTTGAAATTTTATTTTGACTTTTAGAAACTTATCTTGAAAGACTTGCAATCTTACATTTAATCTACTATTACCTACTTGGTATCAAACGATAGTTATTGAAATTAGAACTGGAAAATTAGAAGGTTATATTTTTTATTTTATATACATTTCGAGTTCAATATTTTTAATCTGTATTAGTTTATTGAGTTTGTGTGTGTGTGTGTGTGTGTGTGTGTGTGTGTGTGTGTGTGTGTGTGTGTGTGTGTGTGTGTGTGTGTGTGTGTGTGTGTGTGTGTGTGTGTGTGTTAACACATGTTAACTCCTAACGTTCACAAAACACACACACATATACATTTTACAAAATGTGCATACACGAGCACATTTTGTTTACTTATTAATTAGGATCTGTTAAATTCATTTATATACTTGGCCATAAATTTAGGGAAGATTTAAATTGACTTAGATTTTTTTTTAAATTAAAACAAAAGTAATAAAATACCTAGTAATTTTACCCTGCTGCGTTATTTATGTCTTCTATTGCTCAAAGCACGCTTCTTAAAAGGTTTATCTGCTTCCAACTTTAAATAGATATTTGAAGGCTATTTGCTGTAGTTTAAGAATATTAATCAGTAACTGAAAATAAGAGGAACTGTTTAGTAAACATAAAAAGCATAGATAATAATTTACTAGGTAATGTATTTAATATATGGCATTAGGGAATGAATCTAGTGAATACCCCCACAGAAAGAATGCGCATAAGCATCAATTGGGTGTTTACAATAAAATAGGTAATTTGTACTCGTGTTTCATCGTCGTTCTAATTAAACAAAAGTAATTAGTATTATTGTAGATGCTATATCTACATCTTCCTTAGTTATCAAAATAGCTGAATCATGTGTTTTCCCCATCAATCACTATTTTACATTTACATTGTTATTAATTTTTTATCATGTATTATTTATATCTCAATTGCAAAATTCATTTTGTTTATCTTACACACTGATTAATAGATTACTATAAAATAATCCATAAAATTTCTCCCAACATAAAAAATTATCAGTAATAATAAGTAACTTATAAAATCAAATTTCTGTAATTTAATATTGTACTGAGTTTAAGTTCAGAATAATCTACGGGCTTCTGTTATTATTTTTTTATCTTTTTTCCTAGAAAAGAAATTGGATTGCCGAGAATGGATTGCGTCGAATGTTTCACATCATTGAAATAAACAAATTAAAAAAACCAGAACATAAATTCTATATTCCGGATCAAAATACATTTTTACAATAAATAAAAGATTTAAATACTGAAATTAAAATTATTTTATTTTCCACTTTAATATGTAACATTGAGACGAGTGATTTTAGTTTTTAACTTTCAATTATGTGAAATAATGAACTAGATCAGTTTCAGAATTAAAAAAATAAATAAATACGCAAATCAGTATCAGGGAATTTTTTTTTGAACAGCTGAAATCTCAAATTTCTATTTTTGTACATAGATTCATCTTCTTCTTCCCGTTCCAGTATTCACAACTTTTGAAAAGTATATTTAAATTTATAAATCATTGTGTATTTTAATAATTTACAAACATAGAACTCGTAAATAAATGTACCTTTAAAGACCGCCGCTAATGATCACGTAATAAGTTTTTCATTAAAGAAAGATCATGAGGAATTTTGACGTTTTATAAACGGTATTGGCTTTTAAAATATGGATTGATCGGTATCTTTTCTAACAAATAAGAGTCAGAGCTGGCAGTTTGCTAATGTAGAATAAGTATATATAAAAGAAACTGGAAAGAAGGTTTATTTTCCTGATATCAACATGAGACCTAAGGAATCTGAAATTGATCGTACAAGAAAACTCTGAGCAGATTTTTAAAAATTGTAGGCTTACATATACTAGAAGAATTATAAGTGTTGGTCATTTAATAAGTCGATAAGTACATTATATGTATTCACATTGGCTAAGTCTTTAAGCAATTCTTACGCCGATACTTTCATTTACCTTCACTACTTTTATAACCAAAAGATAAATCAAGTTTGGTTCTCTCTTTCACTATTGCGGTAGTAGCCCAGGTAGAAAGAACTGCGTAAGGAGTTCAACCAGCGTCGTAATTTAAATTATTACCTATTACTCATTAATGAAAAAATCTGCTGTGGACAACAAATGAGTACACATTTTTTGCTGCACTTCATTTAAACGTATTTCATTTGAAAGTGAAATACGAATACTCCAATTCTTTAATAAAGTGGACAGTTACACAATTGCATTTTGGTAGACACCACATTGCATCACATTTTTTGTGGTGTCTATATCAGCATTTTATATTAGTTTATATATTAATTTTGTTTTACGTCGTTCAAGTAGTTATGTGGTGTAAGTGAGAAGGTGTCGGATCCGTAACCACACACACATCGGTTCGAATCCGACTTCATCATATACTATATATTTTTTAACTTTTTTTTTTTTTTTAATTTCCATATATTGATTTATTAATAACTTAATTAAGGTCTTTAAAGATTTTTTAATTAAAATGAAAAGTACATAAAATTTTATTTTACTTAGAACTTCTGATTTTTTTCATGTATATTTTTTTTACTATTATTATTGCATTATTATTTATTGTAAAAACATTTTTAAAATCAGAGTTTAATAATTATTAATAAATCAATATATTTAAATTAAAAAAAAAAAAAAAAAAAGTAAAAAAAAAATATATGTATATGAAGTCGGATTCAAACCGATGTGACCACTGTTACGGATGTGACACTATCTCACTTACACCACGTAACGACTTAAGAGCCGTGAAACAAAATTAATATATAACAACTAACATGACTGCTGATACTGAGACCACAAAAAATGTGATGCAATGTGGGGTCCACCATAATGCAATTGTGTAACCGTCCACTTTATTAAAGAAGTGGAGGATCGTATCCACTTACAAATGAAATACGTTTAAATGAAGAGCAGAAAAAAATGTGTATATGTAATTTAATAGGCCTTCAAGGAAGTCATGTAGTGCTCATATCAAATTATTCAACTTAAATAATTAATATGCTTCCAAAGGAAATTTTTATCAAATAAAAATTTTTTTTCGCATTATTATTCCGTGAAAATAAAACAATACCTTACAATTATTTCCACCTTTTACTAATAATTTATTTTTTTAAGTAATAATTTTATTCTTTTATTTTTTAGTTTTTTTTTTTTTTTTTTTTTTTGTTAGAAAGATCGCTGATCATTCTTTTAATGTTAGTTTCATTTTTTATATCGTTTTACTTAATTATCCACCGATTTTTTTGCCCGAGAAGAAAGCTATAGATCAGTAATAGCTCCAAGCACGTTTGAGTTATTGAATAATATCATTATAAGAGAAATAATTTTTTTTTTTAATAAGGTGTAAACTGAAAAATATAGTTTAAGTAGAATCGAAGAATCTAACATTTAATTCAAACATTCATAGTTCTATCACTTTTGTGAGTATGGATCAACTAGATTTGATGTAGATAAAGGAACTTATTTAAGCTTTTATTCACTTAGTTTCCCATATTTCCAATTTTCAAAAATTAATTCCGGTAATATGATTAAAAAAAAAGTATCAGTGACAGACGGGTGAGCCAATCCTGATAAATAATACAGACAAAATTTATTACAAACATGTTATTTTTTTTAAACTTTTGTTTCTCTTTTAATATGTTTCACTGTAATTTCATGAAATTTCTTTTGGTTGAAAACTAAGATTTCAAGAAATCTGTATCTTATGGTGCTCATCATAAGTATCTCAAATTTGGTTTATTTTCATAGTACCTTTACCATGACAGACCAGTACATTCATCCTGCAAGTACATATGTACATGCATATTTGCAATATGCATGTACAGATACGTGCGGCTACAGGACGTAGAATGAGTACTTCATCATATAGGTAGGTAAACTTTTTTTAACTTCGATTCGTGAAAGTACAACAAGGAACAGAAGGATACTGTACAGCTAAGGAATTACTATTGTTTTTACTTTATAGACCAATCAGGAGCAGAAAGTTTTAATAAAATTTTAAACAAGACTTCCTGTCTCAAGGAAAGTTGTAAAAGTAGGTGAAACAAAATAAGGTTAAAAAAGGTAAAATTTGAATCATGTTGGTAGATTTGACAAAATAAGAAATAACAGTAGCATCTGCATTAAGATTACACTGATAGGAATACCTATTTTTGAACGAGGTACTATTCTACAAATAAAAATCGCATATTTTAAAAAGCATACGCAGGATAATATGTGTACCATTACAGCAATAATAACCGACAAATTTTGTAGGTTGTATTAAAGGTACCTGTCATCACTTCGATAAATCTGTTTCCATAAACTGTTAAACGCTTTGCGTGATATAGAAATGCATGTTTCATTTACTATGACTTACGTTTCTTAGTGCATACATTAATACCTGCAGTATCATCGTGTGGAACTGTTTCATTACCTTGCTTGCTTACAACGAATTCAACTGGTACTACAATCCACTGGGCACATCGTGTTTAATTGGGTAATGTACAAGCTACATACCAGGCTACTTTTTATGTAAAAATATATAAATATGTTTTATTTATTATATTACATATTGTTTATTTAACTACTTAAATCACTAATTTACTCCTTTAAGGTAACTAACAGGAGCTTGTTATTGCAGTAGATTACATGAGATGGCTGTTAAGTATGGAAGCTTATATGTCATTTATTCCATAAAATTACCTATACAAAGGTATTATCTTACAGGTTCTTACAGGTTAATTTCCATGAGAGCTACTTTTATCTCTCACCCTAATTATCCTTAAAAAATCAGCCGCTAAAATACACAAAGTGTCAAAATAATTTTTAGACTTTTTTTTATTGAGATATTAAGTAGTTATTTACTGAAAAATTGAAAAATAAATTAAAATTTTTTTGGCCTACAAATCACTGAAAGATATATATCTTTCTCGTAGCTCTGGGGATCACTTTTGCTATGAAAGAACGTTCTCTTTCTTACCTCAAGCAACACCTAAAGTCTAAAACATGCAATAAATTATCAGTATTATAAACGAATTTGATGGCATACTACAACAAAGTAATATTGCTTTTCATAAATATTCAGGTTGTCTATCATTTTTCGAGTTGTTAACACTAAGAATGTTCCTTTTTATTCACTTCATTGTTTCAGATTTTATTAACAGTAATATTTTGTTTTAACTTCACATTTCAGTTTACCACTAAGAAGTTTTTTTACAAATATTATTATTATTATTTCAGCTGACTAACGTTAAATAAAGTACTAAATATTCAAACAAATATTATACAAATACAAAATAAAGTCTTTACAATACACTTTTGGGCTTAGATACATGACTCTGTGCAAAACATATCATTCACATGTTTCACATCTTGTTTTGACTTACCTGGTCTTGCGCTGTGCTATTAATTTCCCTATTGGTGTCACATATTTTTTGTAACAAATCTTACATCTAGCTAGTTTGTAAGTTTTTATAATAATGTGTTTCATCTGTGGGTTATCAATAAGTATTTTCCTGCCAATAAACATTTCTTTCACCAACTCCTCACTAAATTCGGTTATGGTTATATTCATTCCGCCACATTTATAGCAGTATTAAGCAGAATCTGAAATATGACTTTTCGGTACCACTTTAGTGATCTGCGCAGCGGTGAGCTATATGATCCCATTTGGTCGGACAAATCGATTAACGATTTCCCTTTGTTATAATCCACAACCACGGCTGGTTTCCTAATTTCCTTACCTCCTCTAATCACAGTATATGTTTCGTCAGTATGTAGTGGAAAGCATTAGCAGATCTCTCTGATCTTTCCACTTTAAAACAACTACATTCCCACAATTTTTTTTTTTGCGATCAGCTCATCTACCTGGAATTTAGCGTTGGTTACAGTTTTAGGATTTAATTTTCTATTCTTTCTAAGAGTGCCAACTAAATGTGTGTTCATTTACTCTTAAGTAATGTGACAGCCAAACCCAAATTCGTGTATCACAATATAACGTTCTTCCATTGCCCAAATATAGTTCTGCTAATTCCATCACAATTTGTGTAAAAATCGGTCCCCGAAAACATGCTTTGTCTACTTTACCAATATAAACTCGAAAAGATAACGTGTAGAAATTTTTTTCGCATAATTTGAACACTTTTATCTCATACTTGTGCCGTTTTCCCTTTAAATACTGAGAGAGAAAAATGCGGCCCAAGAATGAGATCATGCTGTCATCTATACAAATATTCTCATCCGGATTAACAGACATTCTAAAATTATTACTACCTTCTCAGTTATTCGTTGTACTTTATGCAATATAAAATAATCGCACAACTATAAAATAATCGTGACTACATAGATAGAACTGGCCTCTGCTATTGAAAACACGAGTGATAAAACTAAGTTCGACTAAAAAATTGCATTTGAGAATTGATTTGTAAAGACAAAGCTTTCGATTTGGATATGTATGGCTAATTAAAAGAAATACTGAGACTAGAATAAATGATTATTGGCTGCTATGAATATTTAAGCCCAGAGAAATCAGCAAAAACTCTGTATTGCTTGGGAAATGGTCACAGAATGAATTTATTATGAGATTTTTTAACGATGTCCGTAATAACCGGAATTAGATGCTTGGGAAACTTACTACAATACCAAAACCGATGCAGAGATTTTATTCTTTTATAATGATTTGATATCGAGATCTAAAAGCCTATTAGATTTTTAAATACATAAAAATCGTTTTTTTCTATCGAACCTTTTCTATCATAAGAAAGTTAAATTTGTCATCTCCATCCTTAAATTTTATTCATAAAAGGATATATTGTCTAACTAGTCTAAAGTTTTATCTTATCCAACCATATAAAATTGGGCATAAATTCGGTCGTGCGGGCAATGTGAGAGGTGATGTTGATGGTAAAAGCAAGTGTTTCAAAGACTTTACGCTTTTAATAGACTAAATGGCGGCGGCGACAGTTTTTCGTACTTTTAAATTCAAATTTTTCATTTTACTTTTATTCTACGAACATTTTTAGAAGTACTCGTTTTGCATTACTTTGTAAATGTTTATATTTTAATTAATATTTATTATAATTTCTGTATTATTCTTTCATTTATTTCTTTATATATATATATAAATTTTTTACGTCGACATTATTTTCCTCTCTTTTAAAACTTTTTTCGATTAGATAAATTAATGCACATTATGACTATTACTAATGAAGGATAAATTAAATGTTATAGTCAAACTGTATCCAGTCTTTTCTATGTAGTTCTTTTCAGTTGGACTTTCTGGAGTTTTTACAATAATAATCAACACAACAAAGTGTCACTATTTTTAATAAATTCTTCATCGTTTGTAAGCCTCCGAACTCGGTATGCACAAAGTCATCTAGTACTGAAGGACATTCCACTTCAAAAAGGGACGCTGGATATTTCATGATAAGTATATCATGTCCTGGACTGATAGGCATAACCCTGGCAAATCTTGTGATATCAGAGTCCTCGTCGTTATTACAGACTGTGAAAAATCAGGTGCTGTTATTATAAGATTACCCCGCATATTGGTGAAATTCCTTTTTGTTACAGCTGCACACCACAGTTTGGAAGAGTTAAGCCGCTCATTACATACTTCAGGTCCCGTAGCGGTAATATAATAGCAGTTCACGTAATAAAGTACACTTCTTGTTTTCCATATTTCTTCTCTTTAAATATTTGATGTAAAAAATTTTTCTTTGCTGTAAAAACTCTTAATTTAAGTAGTTAGAATTATTAAAACAAAAGTACTTTTTTTCTACATGTTTACTTGTACCTTAATGGTGATATTAAGCATTTTAAATTTACAGTATATGTAAATGAACCGATGTTCTGCAATTATCTGTAAGTGATTTAACATTTCCTTGTTTCTGAGGACTTTGACCCATTCACTCGTATATTTTATTATTGCTTCATTCCTCTTCTTTTTGTGTTGTGTGTGTTTTTAGTTGTGATCAGTTCAAGAGAATTAAAGAAATCAGTCGGGTTGTAGGCTGAGTACATAAATTATAGTATTTTAAGTAACTATACAAATAATTAAATACTGTATTACGAATTTAGATTTGTAGTGTTTAGAATTAAATAAAAGTGAGCTATTAAGTAATGTATATTATAAAGTATTATTCGTGTCCTGCAATTATATATTTTCATATATATATATATATATATATATATATATATATATATATATTAATATATTTTTAAATATATTTTCATATATTTTATTATTTATTTATAAGCTGATGATTATATTATAATTTTTTTTCATTTGTTCACTGGGTTAGATACTTTTCCAGTTCTTTTCATTCTGCACCCCACTTGTCACGTCATGTATTCTAGACTCTACATCTCCAATTAATATGTCTTTCATATTACAATCTTTGTCTTCATTAGTACTGCGGCTTACTCTCCTCCACATTTTCTTTTATAAAACACAATTCACGTATCACAATTCTCCAAACTTTAATAAAATTCTTTCAAAACTTCACTATTTTTCAATTCCTCTTAAAACATTTTCATTGAATATTCTATCAATCAACCTAATTTTCAAAATTCTCCTGTAACTATAAGCCTTAAAAGCTTTATTTTTTCTGGTTTTTTATTGTATCTTTTTTGATACCACAAAAAGTTACACTAAAGCCAGGCTTGTATTGTTTTTCTGTGTTATGTTTTTTCATACTGCAACTTTTTAATTATATTCCCTAAATAACAAAATTCTGTAAAATTTTTTTATTTATTTTTCAATAATACCTCAAACTAAATTAGCTGAAACATTACATAAATGCTTTTGGAAAGCTAAAAGGATATCCGAATGTTCTAAAATTCAGGACTTACTCATATTACGTCACCTGACACAATAATTAAAAAATCACATGTAAATTGATACTGGTCGTAGAAATAAGAAGAAACCAGAAGAAATTTCCGTTGCATAAATTAATAATATATATATTTTTTAATCTATTTAATGGCTGAATATAAATGATAAATGATACTTTTGGATAACTTATAATGGAAATCGAATTAATTCTAGTGTGAACATTAAGATGTATAAAAATTTAGTGGCTGTAATAGGTCTTAGCAAATAATCTTATTCTCTTCATGAAATCATTAATTCAAAGAAAAATGTCCAGACTAAATTGTATTTGTAAATTATAATTAAGCACCATTTATTGTACTATTCGATTTTAATTTATGTATATCATGTACAATGTAAAATTCAGATATAAATTTAATCTTCAAAACACTCAATCAAATTGCCACCATATATTTTGCTTTCATGAATTTTTTCTGTATTTTACTAAAATGTACGAGTAATTTATTATAGAAATTTACTAAAAATAGTACAAAAAGTAGTTTAATTGATTACATATATGCAAGAAATGATTACTCACTCAGGCCATACACTTTTTTATTTTATTAAGAGAAAAAACGATTGAAAATTATTAATATTTGCTGAAATTGAATTTTATGATTCATCTTAGTCCAGTCAAGTTTTAAATAAGTTCACATTCAAGAAATATTATTGTTTTGCCACCGAATTACTAAAAAAAAAAAAAGTTTTTTTTAAGTTCTTTCATTAAAATAAGGAATTAGATGATTACTAATGAGCAAAGGACAATTCCTTTTTCCTCTTCGTCATATTTCCTCGAATACAAGAGAAGATATTCCTCGTAAAATATTTCCTCGAAAATATTTTATTAAAACATTTTGGTATTGAAGTAAATAAATTGTTTCTTCTGTTTCGGAAACTGCTAAAGTGGACAGCATATCTAACAAAATTCGGATCAAAGTAGAATAATTTTATTGTTTTCAAGGATTTTGTTTATTTCATCGTGACACTTTAGAATAGTTATGCGTCCAGTTGCTTTTTACTGAGTACGAGTGCTGTCGAAAGTCGATTTAAAAGATTAAAGAAAATAAATCAGTAATTTTATTCGTTTTTTATTTATACAATCGTATTTAAATTACAGCCTATCTTTTTCGTGTATTTATCCGGGTAGTGCATTGTACAACTTAATCCATGCTCCCTCTCAGAATCAATTAGAACTTTAACGGAAAAAGTTAAAATCAGATTAATTGTTGGAAAATATGTTATAGCATAACAGTAAAAAACTTCTTCGTGTACAGTTTATAATATTGTTCTTAAAATTAAAAAAAAAAATCTGATATGTATACCACATAACTCCCCTGTACGCCTATTAAATTACATATACACATCTTTTGGTACACTTCATTTAAACTTATTTCATTTGAAAGTGAGATACGATCCTCCAAATCTTTAATATAGTGGACAGTAATTGCTAAAATATTAGTTTTTATTAACATCAAATATTTATTCAATTATTAATTCGACAATCTTACATGAAATATTAGGAAAGTGTAAAAGTCCCTTTATTACTCGTATTACTACATCAGTATTATTAAAATATTTTCGTGAGTTGCTGATTAACAAAAGATTTAGATTTCTGGTGTGTCGTGTAATAAAAGTTAATAATAAACCATTCCCTTTAGTGAATTCCTGTATACTGGTTACAAATCTTAATTTTGACCTTATGGTGGAAAATATTCAGTTTTTATTATTGAATTATTTGGTGAATAACCAAATGTGAAAAAGAAACAATCATACAAGAAAAATAAAGAGAACGTACAGAAGTATATCTCAAAAAAACAACAAGAAGATGAATATGAAGAGGAAAAAATGTTAAGAACAAGGGAAGAATAAAGAAATTAAGAGATGTTAAATAAAAAGAGGGAAAAAACGTTAATAGCAAGGAAGAAATAAAATTAAGATAAAAGAGAGGATGATAAATATAAAAAGAGAAAATTTGATAACTAGAGAACGTGTACACAAACTATGATCAGAAGAATTATATAAAAAAGAGCGATTAAATGATTGGCAACAAAAAAAATAAACAAAATTCTGATCAATTTCGACTTGGGGAGAATATTGTCTGACAATTTCAGAGGAGTAACGAACTAAAATATAAGAATTTTTTGCAATTTATTAAAGATCGGGCTTGTATGCCTTAGTGTGTATGTTGTTCTTGTGAGGGTCTATTTTTCAGTCACTCTGTAGTTAGTAACAGAAATTCCAGAATAATGAAATAAAATTAACTACAAAATCCAAGAATGATGCGATTCTAAATTATAATTTTCAATTAATATTAAGTAATTAGATGTTTCATCATATTTATTACATATACACATATGTAATAATGCCTATTAAATTATATATACACCCATTTTTAAAAGTGCGTAAAACTTTATTTCACTAATAACTTATGAATTTTTTTCATTTTTTTATTATTAATTATTATTTATTATAATTTTTTTACATTCACGGGTTAATAATTATTAAATCAATATATTTAAATTAAAAAAGTTTAAAAAAAGAAAAGGAGATGAAGTCTGATTCGACCGATGTACGTTCCCTTGTAAGACCCAAATATTTCATTAATTAAAATTTTATTTGGCTATAACACTGGAACCAATGAAAGTAATTACCACTTATGATATATCGTCGAAAAACACTCAATGAGGTCTTATTATTGCAGTTAGGTATAAGTCCAAAATTTAATTATTTTGGATTTTGGGCTTTTTTGGACACTTTTCGTTCAGTAGATTGCAATCAAAAGGAGAGGTGCACAAGTAGATGTTACGACAGTCCTATATCCAAAATTTCAACATACTACAGCTAATCGTTTTTGAGTTATGCGAGATACATACGTACGTACAGATGTCACTCTGAAACTAGTCAAAATAGATTCAAGGATGGTCAAAACGGATATTTCCATTGAAGTCTGAAAACCGAAATTTTTCGCGATCACAATACTTTACTTCGTACAAGGAAGTAATACATGAAATGAGAAAAAAATCTTATTCTTTCTCATGTATGAAGAATAATTTATACTTTTTCACTATTTTAACCAAGCATTATAAAAAAATTTATTACATAAAAAGGCTGTTAACCGTGAAATCATTGATTCAAAAACCTCTTTTCTTTTCAATAATGACATTAGTCAGTTCTCCGAACGTACTTTTAGAATTTATCTTTGCATTTTTTAGACTAGTGTATTCAAGTTGGATTAATAAGTCTTATAAATAGGGTATATTTTATATTTTTCTTTATTCGTTTTTTTAGATTTTAAAAGAAAAATCTAAATATGTTTAAATGTCGAAATTAAGGAAAATGCGACTCGGAAATAATGTTAACTACTTCGATTTTTTATCGTTATTATGAAGCAAGAAATAAAAATATTAATTCATCGACAAAGGTATAACGCGAACAGTACAGATTGATAAACCGATCTAAAATAGATATAAATTAATCTTCCTCACTGGACGTTATAACACCACAATTATTGTTTTTTTTTTTTTTTAATATATTATTATAAGTATCAGCATACAATTAACCCCACAACCATTTAAGTATTAAATGATAATCGTCTCGATTAGTGTAACTCGATAACCAAAAGGTCCCATACTCCCTACGTTGTAAGTAAGGAAAATTGATTTTTAATCATTAATACCAGCTTGCTAATATTAAAGTTTTAATATTTCCTTATTGCTCACAATAATAGTCGGTATTACTGCACTAAAACACCAATTTTACTTTTCTCTTTCTGTTTAATTTAGGCTAAGTGAAATGATAACGTTGTAGATTGGAAAGCATTCAAGTGATGACGGGGTTGTTGAGACAGCGGCAAGCCTATTTATACAGTAGACGAGTTATTAATAGCGACGCACACTAACTGTGTGTATAAATGTGTTTGTGCCTGTGCACTCTTCACTGCTCTCGGACAAGTCTAATCGCCCACACACATCACCCAGAGCCACAACGCCACATTACACACATCCACTCGTAAACAAGCAATACATACCCACACCGATTAAGAGAAAGAGAAGGAAGAAAGGACGAACAAGAAATCTGGTGATGCCACCGCCCTCACGTTGCCGCTGACTGTTTGTCCCTTGATTTACTTTCTCATAATGATTCGCCCGAACGCTGCCTTCCTGCCGGCTTATTACACCATCACTGGTTGACCGTCTATTGACGTAAACTACAGTTTGAATACAAAAACAAAGATATATAATACTGGTTGCGATAGAAGATTTCATGTCAACAAATTGACATAATTAATAAATTTAATATATTTTACTTTTGAAAGCGTTTAAACTCTTGAACGAAAATTATTTCAAACATAAAAAAACAGTCCTATTTTATGAACATTTAATTCTGACTAGCAGACAATTTAACTCGATGATTGTTGATGATTGTACCCGTATTTTAAAGGTAGTTATGATTTTTCATTTAAACAAAATTTAAATGTTTAAAAAAAAAAAAATTTAATATAGAATTGTAAAGTCCGCGAAAAATTTAGAAATTTAACTGCCTATCACAGTGGCGGCTCGTAGCTATAATTAGTAGGGTGCTGCTCCAGAGAGTTTTTTCCTGGGTCTTTTCAAGGCCAAGGTTAAAGTTTTCTTTAAAATAAAAGAATCGAAAAAATTAATCAAATAGAATAGTTGAAAGCAGGATAATAATCTAATGCTACACTTTATCACATTCAAGATATTGATACGCGGTTTAACCGAATAAATAATAAAATGTCAATACAGATAATATGTTTTAGTCTTATTAGATAACAACTTAATAAAATATCCGCTTAAAAAAACTATAGTCCAACGGTACTTAATTTAAATTGCTATGTACACAGAAAGAAATACATAATTTTTTTTCTAATTACCTTCTCTTTCACCCTTCCAGCGTGTTTTTGGACAGATTTGGCAATCAAAGAGCCCTTGCTTTTTTCCATATTCTGATCACTACTGAAAAAACAGCTAAACCACTTTCACATTTCTTCCACCGACTAAACTAAAAAAGGGAACGAACAAGGAACTTCCCATACACACGTGAAGTAAAAGAAAACTACCTTCCACCAGCACGCCAGGGTCGGCACTGCTTCAGCGATAGTACTCTCTGTCCCGCGCAGCCTTGCGTGCAGCTTCCTATGTGCGCATGCGCACAACAACCAAACACCACGCCGCTGGAACTGTGAAGCCCACAGTTCCACACAAAACGTTTTGTATCTTTTTCATAAACTGGGGGATGGCGATTAACATTAAGCTTAAGGATTATATATTGTACAAGTATAAAGAAAGAATTAAAGAAAAAAGGACTCATTATTAAATGTCATCGACAATATCAAGTGGAAATAGGAGGTGCTGCAGTTCCACAGTACTTAAACGCAAGCCGTCACTGGTCCATCAGAAAAATATTCTATATGTGTTCAAAATTGAGAGTCCGATGTTTCCGTATGTAAATGTTCAATATACAGTATCATCCTATTTACTTCGACTTCAGATCTTCAAGCAGAATTTGAAAATTATGCGTGAATATTTCTTCCCCATTTCGACGCCAATGTTTGGAATTTTTCCTCTTTTTTGACTCTGTAGTAGAAAGTAATAGTTTCCCGTATAAGGAGCAACCCGTAAGATTAATAGCCATCGTCAGTCGTTTTCTGATCATCATTTTGTAAAAAGGTTTCTATTACTAGAAAGTACAGAAAGAACGAAAAAGTAAAGCCACGAAACGTGAACTTTTTAGTGTCGTTGTGGAATAGTAATTTAGGAATTACTGATGGAGTGGTGCATTCCTTATAATGACAACAATAGTTTTTCGGTAGAATAAGGAAACCAACTTTTAAATTTCAACCTTTTGCAATGGTGATGATGATGTTACTACAGTACACATTATGAATCAATAACCTGATGAACAAAACAATTTTATACTTCATAAAATCAGTTTATTTTTCTAAAATTCTGAGTTTTGGAGACTAAACTGTTTCGCATTATATTAAACCTTGTTCTTTTCTGCTTTATTTCTGAAACTTTAAATATAAGAAAATCTGTATGAATTATAAATAAAAATTACCTCGTTTTCCCACTATTTTCTCTTAGTTCAATTTCCAAGTCTCATAATTTCGTTAATAATATGTATTACAAATTAATGTTAAAATATATTTAAATAGAGAAATTTATCTGCCGATTAAGTATTTTTTAAATGTTTTTAATGATCAGCTTGGAGTAAAGGTGAAATTGTTTTAAACTTTATTACGTGTTTTAACAATATTATTACCTTATAATTAACGAAATGGAAAATAAGTTTTCTAGGAAAATCCTACTTCCATTAAAATTAATGTAATCTAGACTGTTTATTGGATGTATAAGCAGTTGCTTTGCAAAAATGTTGTGAAAACCTTGTACTTTTCTGTTCATCTGTTTCTCTATGAGCAATAGAGAAAAATATTCAATACACAGTAATATATAAAATGCGAACTAATACTTGTAAAAGTGTCGCAAAAATAACTTATGATACATATTTTACATACATTACATTTAACGAGAAGTAATATTTTACCTGTAATTACTTGTTTTTCTAATTAGTTCTCAATCGCTCTTGTGTTCCAGGACAAACCAGGAAATAACTACACAATCATGCTGAAATTTCTGGTAGATTTATGGAATGATTCTTTTGCACGAGTACACTCTGCTGTATATTTATATTAATTTGCTACAGATGAAAAAATTCTAAATAAAGAAGGACCTGAAATCCGGTTTACCAGATTACTTGCAATAATAGTGGACATTCTGGGAATTTGCTTATGTATTTATTTACCCAAAACCTGAAATCTCAAATTTTTTATAATGTGTATTTAAAAATGTAAATAAAAACTCGTAAAATTATAGGTAAAACAATAAAAATAATGTATTTTTATTTTATTTGTAGTATTACATTGCATTTTTCTGCAGTATAGCACTGCAGAGAAATCTTACTTCTTTCACGTGAGATATCTCATTATTAATCTCTTTTTTTTAATGAGATACCTTTTGGAATAGATGAAATTAGCTGACCGTAATTGATTTTGTTGGATAGTGTTCTGTATTCTACAAGGACGAGAATTTTTTAATAGGTAATGGAGTTGCCGTAACATATACAAAAAATGTGATGTCTGTGTCGCGGAGAAACATGATAGTGATGTAGAAACACAAGAACATACTTAATTCATTTAATATACATGAAAGCCATAGTCCCATAATCGTGATTCACTAAAATCTTAATTTGATCCTTTCCAATAGTGTATCCAATGGAAGAAGTTCCAGAGAGAGATAGATTGGTACCCACCATATACCAAACTAAAAGAAAATTTCTTGTCATGAATTTATGACAAAAACTCAGTCTTCAACAAATGTGTAAGATAGATGAAAGTTTTGATCTTTCTTGCCATACACAACAGCAATACTACTTTTTTTACCTTTTAGAAGTCCAGAAAAAGGTTCGTTTTCACTGCACGTAAGGGACTCATAAGAAAATGAATTTTTTAATAAGCTTATTACAAAATTCCCCCTTCCCTCAAAAAATAATTATGCATACAACAAACTGTACAAAGTTTTTCGTATTAGATCCGGTAAACGTTCACCTTAGCTTCATCTCATTCTCTTTAAATAATACATCTTGAATATGTTAAAACAAGACTCCAGATAATGCTTAATTTATTGTAATTCTAGATTTTTTTTGAAAAATAAAATACGCTATTTTCTATAAAATATTCTATTTTAATAAAACCGTATTAAAATATTCTTCTGGAAATGGCGAACAGGCATAAGAATTTCCTCTTTTCCTCGTTTTCTGATTTGAATATCTTAGTCGTTGAGACCCTGAAACTTAGAACTCATAGTCTTTTACTACGGATTCGGATAATAATTCACCTCTTCTGATTCAGGCGTTTTGAATTTTTTACTTATTTTTATTTGTTCCATTTTCTGTTATCGTCTCTACATATCTTCGTGAATGATGTATAAGATCTTGTTATTTATGAATATACATTAACCAAATTAAAAAATATTATTTTTAATAAAACAAAATTAAGGACTTCCCAAACAGTAAAATTCAACTATAGAAATAGATCCATTGACCTTGAAAAGTAAATTCTGCTTCTGAAAGAGGATTGAGATCGAAATTTTTAATTTCCTAATCTCCTACCATTTTTTTTTCCTGCTTTTACAAGTATGTTTGGGGGAAATGTCCTCTACCTCACCTGGAATTTAGGAAATGTAAACGCAATCTTGGGAATATTAGCAATGAAAATTATTTACGACAACGTAAGAGATAGGAAATTAAATTGGAAAACTTGAATTTTTTTTTGTAATAAAAGGCTACCAATCAGACGAAATAATTTAGTTATACAGGAAAGTAGAACCACAAAAATAATCGAATAAAGAGGTCACTGAATTTAATGAACATAGATCTGAAAACAAGTAATAGCAACATCGTTCTTAATCATGTGAGTAACTTATTTTTTGTGATCATTTCTCTTTGTAAAAGGAAGTTTCATTGTTTAGAACAACGAATGAAGTGAATGTTTTATATTCCGCCAGAGTAATTCAGTTGACTTTTAATAAAACTAAATTTTTTTCTTCCATAATGAATTCTTATGAACATGTGACTGTCGACCATGAATTTACGAATGATGATAACATACATTGCTTTAACCTTAAGGGCTAACACTGATATCGAGCATGGAAAAATAATAACCTAAGAAGGGACGCAACTAAATTTTCTAGAGAAGTAATTTTAAGTGTCTTCAGTAACCATGTAAATAAATTTTGTATACAACTATTTGAGATATTAACCACTAAACTTGAGCTAAAAAGAAAACGTATAAGTTAATAACTTACTTAATGTTTATTGTGAACTTTGTAGAATCTACTTTTCTAAATTTAATTTTTTTTATTTTAAAAAATCTTTAATTAACATAAAAATTCTTTTATGTTTAATTGTTATTTGTAGGGTTAGCAATGTAAAACCAAAGGCGATATTATGTAGGGAGTTAAGCCGGTATTATTAACAAGAAAAGTATTTGTACGTGAAACTATAAGTGTTTTTCGGAATCCCCAGAAAAAAAAACGCTTATTACTTGTCTCACTCATTTTATATACAAATAAAATAAAATATTTATTAAAAAATATAATTGAAAGTGATCATGCATATGCATTAATTGCTCAGTAGAGTGATTTTGTAGATTAATAGGCAAAATATAAAAAAATGATCTTTTTGATAAATTGTCAATTCTAATTTTTGTTAACCCCATTAGCTAGTAACTGGGAATCTAAGAAAGAGAAGGTCACTTATATTTGTGCGTAGTTCATAAGAGTTATTAAGGACGATAGTGTTGATCTTATGGAATTTACTCTCTTATTGTTAAGCTATGTTATAATTTAATTAATAATTTTGCCCTTACATATTTTACCGATGACCACATAGACTTAATGACAGTCAGAAAAAAATTCCAGTTCCTAAAAGAAGAAAAAGGTAATACTGTCATTGAATTTTATCAAAAGTAACCGGGTTCAATACTTCCGTTTACATTACTTAGTCAAATATTTGAAAAACTTTTTTTAAACTTAGTTTTTTTCTCCAGTAACCAACAAAATGTAGTGCGGGATTTTCAATATGTAGTGCGGGATTAAAGACGAAGAAAATAAAGAGATGATCTCTATATTTTCTTTGTCTTTAATATATAAAATAAAGATCTCTTTAATTTTATTTCTACTAACTAGACAGGAAAACAAGATCATTTTAAATCAGTTTTATAAAATGACTGCATTTAAACCTAGCATAATTCACGAAAAAGCAATTTAAATTTTCATCATATTCAATGAAAGCGATAACAAGAAGTCCAAATAACAAGAATCATGGATTATCATCTAAATGCTTTTAAAATGTTCTAAAACTATCTTTAAAAATATTTTATAACGTCACCAGATCTATTAAACTTGAATTAATTAATCTTTACTTTTACGTTTACGTTTTACTTTAAGGAATATTTTTATCGCGTTTATCCACCGTCATTATCCGCCTTATACGTAATACCAATTATATTAAAATATACTTTTAAGGATGGAATCAATGCATTCAAGCAAACACCAATCTGCCTAACACCGGAAGTACCCAATTTTAGATTTATATCATCTATATAACTTAAATGTAAGTTTTCAGTTGTTTTCCTCCCAACCATTTTGAAACGTGCATTCTGAATGATGTAAAATTGCTGAGTATTACAGTAAACGAAATAAAAGCTTAATCTTATAAACGCTCATTTTCGTGTATTTTATTTTTAATAAAGGAAATAAAATTTGTTAAAAATTAGTATTGATGTCTGTTCAATAAATGCAGTTGGTGCAATTGCAATTATTTTTTTCTCTAATATAAGATAAGATTCAACTGATTTCATAGATATATTTTTTCACAACCAGCTGACGTAGAGGTTACCATACGGACGTAATTTCCTTTTAAAAAAAGGAGCTCTGAAAATTTGTTTGGAAATCTCTAAACAAATTGTTAACGCTGAAGGTTTAGTATAACGGTATTATAATCCCTTATTTACTTAAATTTCTTTAAAATAATTAGTGATGGAGCAACTGAAACTGAATAATATTTCCACCTCCCTTCTCATGCAAAAAATAAAATTTTGGCATATATTGTGAATAAAGGCTATTAAAACATGTGCGAACGTTTGTTTGAGAAATTAACATGATATACAAACCAAATATTTTAGGTATTAATTTAAGTAAAACTCAAACGTAAAATTTTAAAATACACTCGTTAATACCAGTATAGTTTTTTATCTTAATTTTATAAAATCATTATCATATATCATTTTTCATTAGTCGTTTTCGTTTTATGAGAATTAAATCTTCAAGAACCTTTTACAAAATATCATGTAGTTATGATAAAATTTAAAAAAGGCGACTAATAGAAAGATCAACTAGCGTAAGAATTACGCTAATTTCGGTAAACATTATTTTTATTTCATCGTCTGCTTTTAAGATAAACAAAATATTGATTTTTAATAAATTTTCTGTGATAAATTTTTACTCTACCGGGTCGGTCTAGGGGTAAATTCGTCGTCGTACATAAACTGATTTCGTAGTCGAGAAATCTGAAGTTCAAATCCTACTAAAGATAGTAGCTTTTATTCGGATTTGAATGCAAGATTGTGGATACCGGTGTTTTTTGTTGGTTGGGTTTCAATTATCCACTAATCACAGGAATGGTCATACTGAGTCTGTTCAAGACTAGAAATTTATCAGTAAATTCACACAGATCTTGATGAGTCTAATGAGTCGCTAATGACTTTAATTGTTGATGCGACTGAAAATATATATGTATTTAAAATTTCTCTTCTTAATTAAATAGTAAAAAGTTTTACGTCTCTCTTATTAGTAAAACAGAAGTGAATTTTAAGTTAAAACAAAATAAATTATTGTGATGAGATAAATGCCAAATTATTACAGTACATAATTTCTCTGTGTTTTATTATTGCTTACTTTAAAGCAAATTAAAAACGTGTAAACATTAAATTCTATTACAAAAAATAAACCATTAATAATTCCAATTAATTCTGTGGTTTGTTAGCTTAAGTAGTAGTGTGCTCAGAGGAGGTGTTTAGTAAGTTTTTAAAAAAAAATTAGTATATTTATTATTATGTAGACGAGTATCAAATATCATCTTTAATGTTGTTTAGTATGATATCATCCGTTTATAACAAAAAGTATACAAATTTTTCCGAAGGAAATCAATTACAAATTTTTATATTCTAATTTTACTAAATTATTATGCAAATTAAATTTTATCTTCAAATAAGATCAAAATTTTTTGTATCAGTAACAGTATGTAGTTAAACATTAATTTGATAGAATATAAGATAATTTTTTTTCAAAGATCTAACTAATAGTAACTTATTCATTTTTATATTTTTATAGCGGTAAAAAATCGTAAAATAAATTTAATTGTACATGAGTTTTTATTAACGTACCATTGAAAAATACAGACCCGATATTCATCTAATAGGTGCAAACCTAGAGTAATTTTGCTAAACTCATCATCAAATGAGAGTTTATATTTACTGGGTATAGTTTAAGGGTATACTCATGATCTAGGCAGATTCCGTATCATACCAGAAACTACCATCTGATTTTCCGGGTTCGATAGCAAATTATCACATACTTAGCGGCATAAAATACGTATCGATTAATAAAAAATCAATATAGGCCTAGTTTATACCGTTAAAATTTGGATTTAATTTTCAGTTTTAATAGTCACATCTCAATTATTATAAGACTGTCATCTGAGAAAACAAGTTATTTAGCGTATTACTTTTTCAAAAGTATCTGTATACTCGTATATTTTAGTACTGCTATGGGCTGCGTTTATCGAAGAAAGCTGTATTTTTTTATGAACGTAAAAACTTTAGAATAGATATTAAGTTTTTTTTTTTTAAAAAAGAATTTAATCCGGAAAGAAATCACCATTGTTCAGTTATTTTAGATTTGCAGTGAACGTAGAAAGCTTTGAACACTTTCATTGTTCAAGAGAATGAGAAGCTGGTAGAGTACGGTAGAAAAAATACAGCTTTAACAGCGCACCTAATGAAGGAAGTGAAGTTTGTTCCGTGATGAATGATATGATAAACAGTGAGAGAGAAGACAGTAAGAGAAGAGGAAAGAGGGTGTCGGGAGCTGGAAGACGGGATAAAGAGGAGAACAGGAACTTTGTGGTGGAATAGTGAGTGGAAGTAGTAGAGGGGAGAGTGATAGACTGCTTTCGGGTGCAAGATGGCTCTGCCACCCCCCGTAAAACCTCCATCTACACTGCTGCTCCGAATCACTCTCATCCCTTGCTTTACCGAGCCATGCGCGCGCGGCTATCTCATAGACACGTATACGCACTCGCACACGCAAGATCGCTTTTCTCTCTCACAAACCTGCTTCAAATCGTTTGAAAGTACCCAAAGTGTACGGTCTTAAAATAGCCGAACACACTGCTTAGATCAACGAAATTAAATCACAGAAAAAGTATAAATTAAAATTACTTTTAAAATAACCCAGGACTTAATTTAATAACAAATCAGATTAAAAACTCATATAAACTACTTTTGTAGAACTTATTTATGCAATAATTAACACTTAACAAAATTTTAACTGTTGCTTTTTTTCTTTTTTTTATTATTAACTATACCCAGATTCTCATTTACTTCGTTAGCAGAATAACAATCGGTTAAATGTTTAGCAGAACTTTGCACAACTTATTGTTTAAATTTCTCTAATGAATTCTTACTATTATACATTAGAGATTGTTTTCTTTTTTACACACTTATTGAACAAATTAATACTGCAATTTCTTTGCTATTACATTATTATAGAATATTGTTTTACATTCACATCCTAATTCCGTAGAATAGAATTTCATCTAAGATGATAAAAGATGAACCTTCCTAGAAATAATTAGCAAGATCTAGAAATTTTAATCGACGTACTACATTAGAAGAAATTTTTCCGTTTTAATTACACAATTTTTGTCATATCTTAAATTTTCTTACAAATTATTAATTATTACTAAGAAGAAAACTTATTTTTTTATAATAATGATTACTGTCACAAAACTGATTCATAACCATACAAAAAATGTTTAATTAATTATCTCATTAACTGATCCAGTTAACGAGATAATTAAGATCAATAAGATAAGATAAGATCCATTCGCTGAGTTTTACAATAAATATTTTTTATTTTATTTTAAAGATCTATAAGTAATACTAAACACAAATAAAAATTTTATGAAAATGAAGAAGGAGAGAGCCGATAGCTCAACTGTTGGTGAATTTCTGTTGGACATTTCAACAGCATTCATTTTGTTATAACGACAATGTAATCATCATGTATCGATTACCATTTAAACAGAAGTTAATGTTTACAGTAAATCGACTTATTCGAATGTTTTAAAATATTTTTATATATAGTCGCATCAACAATTAAAGCCATTAGCGACTTATCAGTGCAATGTAAATGTACCGGTAAAGTGTAGCCTTCAACAATCACAGGCCGACCATTCCTAAGACGTGTGGTTAATTGAAACGCAACTACCAAAGATCACCGGTATTCCGATCTACAGCACGGTATCTACGGTATTTAAATCCGAATAAAAGCAATCTTCACTAGGATTTGAACCTGAGAACTCTCGACTTCAGAATATTAATATTCGAATATAAATATGATTGTAAATATTAATATTTACAGTAAAGGGTAAAAGGGTAATTCATCTCTGTTTTCTGTTTTTTTTTAATCACTTTTCCGATATAATCATTAATAAAAAAAAAGTCATAATCATTATTAAAATTCATTAACAAATCATTTTTGCCACTCCTTTATTTTTTTAGTAAAAAGATTCAAAATGAATTGAAATTTATTTAAGACAAAATTGTTAAGATAAAACGAAGACTATGACGGATTTTTTCAGTTATGATGATGCGACTTCATTTTGATGATCTTGTTTATGAACCTCCATACCCTGGATGTAAAGATAAAACGCGACTAGTATACATTTATCTATTCCTGTTAATATAAGCATGAGTCTTTGGTATGAAATTTCAAGAACAAATGTATCCATTCTATCCAAAATGAGTTAACTTTATATAAAAGTAGTTAGCGTTTATGATAATGTTAAGTGTATAGTAAACAAGATATCTTCGTACCTTTAACAATGCTAGTGACTAAATGGCAAAATCACCATTTGGGAATCTGTTATTCGAAATTTTGGACAATATTTTCGATAGAATAATGTTTTTTTATACACATAATTTTTTCATCGATGGTTTAATCTTATAAAGAAGATATGAACGATGTGAACTTTTCATTTCAATTTTTTAGTTTTTTTCCCCCAAGGGGAGTTCATACTCCTGTTTGAAAGAATAAATTAATTTTTTTTAAGATAAAGAAAAACGTCAAGAAAATTCGTTGCAACAAAACTACCATGCAACTAATTAAAACATTAATATATAATAATGATAATAATACGACTTCGAGCGGAAATTCAGAAGGATAATGCTGTCTACAAGTGTATTTCGAACTGATATAGTTATAAGTGGTTTGGCTTCCTCTTGACATGAAGGCTTCCTTTGTACCTTTTATCAGCCCTGACGTCCGATTCCAAAGGAAAAGACTGTGAAAAGAAATGGAAAGAGTAAACGGAAAATCTACTACATTACACGGAAATCTTCTACAAATGCAAACTAAAGGCTCCGAAGCTTGCAACTAGCAGTTTGGCTATTTGATAAGTAAGTATCGTCAAAATATTGTAGAATTTTAACGTTAAAAGTTTAGTAAAATCATTCACCTTTAATGATGAAGCAACTTTTTACGTGTGTGGGACTGTGATTCTCTAACATTGTGAGAATATTGTTCTTTTTTAATTGGCTTTTCTTTTTGATTTTAATAGGTTTTTTGATTATAACAATTACTGGTTAAATTAAAAATCAAATTCACTATGGACAAATAACAATAAAATTTCTAAAAGTATTGTATTTTTATATGTTATTAATATTCCTAATTGACATTTTTGGCCTATTTATCATCCAGTTCATTGTAGATGAGATTTTGTATAATTTTCAATTAATGGTGTGTAAATTCATAAGTTGTTTCAAATTTTTACAATAATATTAACTAGTAACATCTTTGGATAAAATATAAGAACCTGAATTTCATTTCATTTAATTAGTCATTAAGACTACCTTATCGTAACGGAAAATGAGCAGTAGGGAAAACCCTAAAAGTGTAAATACATATGCGCGTACCCGCGCGCACACAACCACCACATGAATATATTTTTTATTTTTTTGTCTTATTTTTTTGAGTTCCCTTTACTTAACATTCACTACCTAGATTAAAAGTTAAAGCCTATGAAAAGTACAGTCTACTCATTAGACGTTTATTTTAATTAAATGAGAAAACAGCTGTTCTGTTTATTAATCTTGCTCATTTTTTGGAGTTATTTTCAATATTCAAATGTTACTACAGGATATATTTTAGAATTTATGAGGGTAACTGGGCATTTACAGAATTCAGCTCAAATATTTTATTTTTTTCTTAAAATCTGCATCAGTATTTTATTTTATTATTTTTAATTATTAATTATAAGTTTGCATTCCATACTAGTTTTTTTTTCATTAATGGCCTAAATGTAAGTTGAAAATCATACAACGCTTAATAATTTTTTTACCTCGACAATTATAAGCTGTAGCTTTTATGTTTTTATAAACAGGTTTACATCGACATCCACACCTACTATTGTTATTGTTGGTATTGTTGTAGAGATATTAAAACAATTACAAATTACTGGCAAATGTAGAGTAGCATATCTATACCGTGGAACGGCCCAACTTATAGAGTGTCACGTTTTCGACAGGTGACGGTGGAAAGGGTCAGAGGAGAGCAATCAGGATGATAAAGACTAAAAGAGGTGATCATTCGCTTACTGTATTTCTCTGACTGTACATTGTACTCTAGTACTCTAGTATTCATACCTTTCTGTTATTCTACCGTACCACTAATATAAGTTGTGGGCAATATAGCAGTGGCTCAACCCGCGGTCAGTTCACCATGTAACGGGAGTAGCTGTTGTGACTGACGGTACTTTCACTTCTGTGTTATGTACAGTCTGTTCCAGTAAGTTTTGCACGTTTTAACTTCACTACGTAAGTAATAGAATTAAATTTAAACACAAGTCACATACCGCATCAAACTAAATTTAGTATGAAAACTAGAATAGTGTCAATAACAAAACTTTACTTACAATTTATTTTTTGTAAATACAAAAATCAGAAAAAAGTATAATAATATTTATTTATAATTTATAATAATTTAATCCGTATTAACGTATGTAAAAATTAAATTTATTCTCGAAATTATTCAACGATAGAAATTACTTCTTTTAAGGATAGAAAACTGGATAAGCGTATTAAATCTTAACTGGATAAAGCGCGCGCGCTCGTGTGTGTGTGTGTGTGTGTGTGTGTGTGTAAAATATTAAATTTACTAGGCTTATTATAGCCCAAAAGGATAAAAATATGTAGGAAAAATATAGGAATAAATTTTCCGGCACTGAAGAAAAATCTACTGATGATGACGTTGACATTAAAATGAGTAACAGTGGAACTCTAATGATTCTGAAAATAAGAGAGATAACACCAGCATTATTACTGAGAAATTTAGTAGTATCCATAAAGTTCAGATTGTAAAAAACTGATCGAGTGTGAGAGTTAAAAATCAGTTAAGAGAACTGTAAATATTTACGACCCATGAAATAACCTTAAGTATAATATAGCTTATTAGTATTATAGTGCTATGTATATAGTATATAGTTCTTAGCTTAATTGTAGGCAGCTTTATTCAAGATCTGAAAGGTATTTGAATGAACAAATACAGTTTCATTGATGTTAATTGAAATTATTTAATAATCTTATTAAAAAATTATAAAATGCCAATCGTAATAAATAAAGTTATACATTTGAATAACACCGCCATCCCTCAGTAACGTGTTGGTACATTTCCATCAGTTCCCTCATCGGTTTACAGAAATTTGAGGTGTACCCACCTCACAATAAAAAGAAGTTTAGTATTAATAATGAGTAAGCGGTAACACACTCATACATAAAAAGACAAAACAATTCTAAATATTAAACAAATTATTAAGAATTTCCTTCAAAGTAAGAAAACCTTTTTATTCTTAAACTGAAGCACTGTATTAACTTACAACTGCTAGTTATTTTTGTCACCTAGTCTTTTTCTGGGACACAGTTTTGTTAGGAAAAAGAAATTTATACTGGTAACCAATCTATGAACGGGTAATATTATAAATATTGATTACATAGGATCCTAGTTATCTGAGATTTATTTTAACCCCGAATAGGCCACTTTTATGTAATAATGATACACTTTTATGTATAGGTGAAATTTATGGCTTAATATTTTAACTGAGTGAATAATAAAACATTTTCACCAAAATAGGTAATGTCTCCTATAAAATTAAATATTTTTCAACATAAGTAAGATATAGTTTTATTCTTTTTTTTAAATTTATGTGATCATTTTCTATAATAAATCCTCCATGGTAATCATAAGAAAACTTTTCGGTTGAAAAATATTCAAAAATCAATCCCGTTCAAATAATACTTACATGCAATAACCTTTATTCAGGATTTATTTTTATGTTTATAATGTTTTTGTTTATATATTTTTAATTACATTCTAAGAAATTAAACAAGAAATATACGAGGAGAGGGTTTTCGCCAATATATTAAAACTAATCGATAGATGCAATTTCTATCAGAGTTAAAGGCACAGGAAAGTTGGCTAAATTCGCTTGTCTTTCGCACTTGATACAAACATTCCTACACAAATTAATGTATGTTAACGCGTTAAAGATTTTCAGTTTCATGTGACAATCTAAAATCATGAAAAACACGCATTATTTGCAATTTACAAGATTGATCTTAAATTTCATCAATCAGTAGCTTTCCATTTAATTAATATGAACAGGACTCACTAATAAAAATGTTGGCCTATTAAAAATAAGAAACAGTAAATTTTCTATTAAATCTCCAAAATATATATATTAAATATTATATATCAAAAACATTAGTATAATAGATATCCTAATTTCTACGAATATAAAACTAACAAACATTTAAACTATTTCCTAAATTCAACTCGCTGAAAATATTGTATTTCTATTAAAATGTGACTTAATCAGTAACTCAAAATATTACCATAAAAGTAACTTCCTAAAATATGGCGCTCTTGACATTAGTGTGACCGGGAAAATGTACCCCTAAATTTAACGAATAATATGAGTTAGGATATGTGTTTAGAACATACGGTATTTTCGTTGGGGTCGGTTAGCAACAGTTTTTTACAACGTCATACACTCTCAGTAAAAGACAGTTATGCTAAAATGGCTGACACGAATAGCTACAGCGTCGAGGAATGGGTACGTGTTCATGAACGATTACATACAAATTAAACAACGAAGCTAATTAGTAATATGTTTTGGCAACGCTTTAATAACCCGCCACCACCAAAAGCAACAATGTTGTCTTGGTAAAAACGTGCGTTTGAATTAAGCAGTGTTAGAGATAACCCGTGGAGTGGACGAAAGGTAACGCGGTTAGAAACATGTGCTGCTGTTGCAGTTTTCACTGAACAATCTCCAATGAAATGAACTCGTAAACGATCAGCTAAACTTCGTATACCACGGACGACAATGCAAGACCATACGAAATAGGACTTGAAAGAGGCCATTTCGTCGATGTTCATTAATGAACTGTCAGATGTAGACGTTGACGTCGCGCTGCATCTTGCCGGGATTAATTAAAGAAATTCCCCGCTGCACTGCATAGTGGAAAGGTGCTTTCTACTGATTAATGTGCATACTATCGCGGTTCGTGTGCCAGATATGTGTTATTTTGGGCGAAAGAAAATCCTTATTACACGACAGAATTGGAAAGAAATCTCCCGAACATCATGATACGGACTGGAATGTCAGCTTGTCATTTTTTTGATCCTTTGGTCCTTACTTTTTTGACGGGTCAGTGAATTTACAAACTTATTTAAACAGGTTGGAGGTATGATTAATGCCACAGCTTCAAAAGAAGGATCTCATGGAACGTATATGGTTGCAACAGGATAGAGCACCTGCAGATTTCCTCTATCTGTTCGCACGTTTCTGAATGAATACTTTCCAGAACATTGGATTGGCCGCGGTACTCCAGCGTCACCAGCTCCGTTATTATGACAAACACAAAGTCCTGATCTCATCACACGAGACAATTCATATGGGGAATAATCAAGGCACACGTATCTGCACGTTGCTACACAACAAATGAAGAATTGCGTGAGGTTATGAGGGACGCCTTCCTTAAGGTAACCCCAGAAATGCTCCGTCGCATGTCACAGAGGACATGGCGACGTATAGAATTGTGGGTGCAACATGAAAGCGAACACACAGACCCACTGGACCATTAAAATTAATACTATGTATGAAGTGAGTAAATAAAATAATTCATTGTTATATCGTATATTACATTTATAACTCATTACGAATTTTTAGCTCTAACTTAGGGGGTAGAGTGACTTCCCTGCCACTCTGCAAGATGCAATTTTTCTTCATAAAATTAAAACGAAATCTTATTCAAAGTAATTTCTTTTTAACACAAAACTAAATTGTAATCTATTTAACACAGAAGTTAGCAGTGTTTATTAGTTAAAAATTTTATATTTTTGGAAGATTTAAACAGTTAAGGTTGAAGTACCAAGGGTTAGTACCAAGGTCAGTTCGTATTAAAAATTATGACCCTTTCTCCTCCTCTATGAATCATGAGACCTTGCCGTTGGTGAGGGGGCTTGAGTGCTCAGGGATACAGAGTAGCTGGACCGAAGGTGCAACCATATCGGAGAGGTATCTGTTGAGAGCCAGACTAAGGAATGGTTCCTGAAAGAGGGCAGCAGCTCTTTCAGTAGTTGTTAGGGGCGTGAGTCACAATGACTTAAACGGCCATATCAACATCACTCAATCCTCTGAGTACTGCGCAGCTGAAAGCAATGGAAAACTACAGCTGCTCTTTTTCCAAGAAAATGTAGCTATCTGCATTTTCAACAAATTGTTAGGGATGTAGGATGTAGAGGGTATACTGAAATGAAACGACTAGCACTAGATAGGGAATCTTGGAGAGCTGCATCAAACCAGTCAAATGACTGAAGACAAAAAAAAGACCCTTTCTACGCGTACGAAAAATGTGAACTAATTAACTTATCAGTTAAATACCGGTTATCCTGAGAACGAATGACTCCATATTGATAAATAAATTACAAATATAAATGTATATTTTTTAAGTACAAATATAAAAATAGGCTTTTATGTATATATATATATATATATATATATATATATATATATATATATATATGTTCCGATTTATAAATACACAAGCCAATGTTTCTCGGTAATCAAAACCTACTTGTTATTTGGAAAGGAACCGGCACCGTGTAGGACAGTAAACTAAATGTACAATACACTGATCTAGTTACCGGTGTCAAATTTCCGTTATTTATTTATTGTATTTTCAATATAATTTTTTTATCATACGTGTTTTCCAAGAATGTGAGTGTCATTTAAATTTATTGCAAACTTAAAATAATGATAAATTTTTAGCATTTAGCAATTTTTAGCAAATACAACTTTGCTGTATTTTTATTTGTCGTATATAAAATATTTGTTTTTCATCTAACAAATTACATTGACAACTGCTTCTGGTAACATTGTTTTAACTCCTAACTTTACTACCTGTTTAATATTTTTTTACATTTTTGTTTGCCATATTAAAATTTAATAAAATTACGACGTTTCAAATACCAGAGTTGAATTATTTTTATTTATTAAGTTGTTTATTCTTTGTCATTCATTTAATGATATTTTATAAGTGGTTGGATATATATATTTAAATATTGTAAATTAATATAATATAAAATATTTTATTAATTTTCCTTATTTACATACATATATATAATATACGAAATTTCTGCTACTTGTAACTTAGTGTGGTATTAGTAACTGAACTAATAAAAGGTCATAAACAAGCAAGAATACAGTGACCGTAACGGAAGTGTTGCACACGTCATTGGTGCTACTCGTAACGGATTTTTCAACGGCCACTTGTTACGCTGATTGTCAGAAGGAAAATCTGAAAGAAAAATTGTAAGGAAAAGGACGAGAAGGACAACAGTTCTGAATAAAGAATAGGGAAAGAAATTGGCGAGGATTTAATCATTCAGAACTTAGTACCACAAATAAAAAGCGATGGTCAACATCATGTTGAGATTTTACAAGACATACTTGCATTAAATCCGAAGGTATAGAAAGGTATGAAATAAATTACATTGTTTAAGTAGAGATTTGAAATCAAATTTTAGACTGTAAAACATTAAAATTTAGACTATAAAGCAAAGTCATTGATTATGATCACAGTTTAGTAATGATTAAATGTGGATTAAGGTCGGGGAACTAAAGAAAACGTTTAAAACAAAGAAGTAGAATAACATCGACTAAAAGAGAATGATATGAAGTTAAAATTTAAGCTTCTTAGATACCAAACCTAAATTCTATTTACTACAAAATTAAACTCAATAGAAATTGGATGGTAAATTTCGAAAAATAAAATTCAGACAGGACAGAACACCTAAGAAAAAAGTTTAAAAATTGATAGAAAGCCTTAGATAGATAAAAATTTATATAACTGATGGAGGAATTTATAAATTAAATAGTTGAAAATATGATGAAGGCACAAAAATATATCGACGTATGAAATATGAAATTAGTAGAAAATCCAAAATAACATAGATATACTGGTTGAAATATAGGTGAAAGATATGGGAAAAAATATAGTTACACAAAAATAGATATAGCATATAGAGAATAAGGAAAAATTTCGGGGAAACAGTAATCTGTTATAGTATCAGATGTCTAAATGGAAAATTATTCTTAAAGAGAATTAATGGACGGTAGGAATGCTTAAATGGTCAGTTAAAAGGGAATGTGCTGTGGGAAGAAAAAAATATTAGTTGATAGTTATTTATGTGGAAATTCTTTACTACAATCTAAAATTGACAGACCTCAGAGAGTCTTAAAGAAAATTAAAGCCGAAGAAATCAATAGAAGACTATCCTGGGATAACCCGAGACGATATACGTGAGAGGCCTTATACTTGAGTGGCCTTCTGGTTACACCTCTTACCTTGATATGTACTATAATAAGTTTCTGAACATGCGTATAATTATTATCGTTTTTCCAGAATATGACAATATTTTAACTTAAAAAAAAGGATAATGATGATTTAATATTAAGATAAGAGTTAAGAAGTCTCAAAATTAAAATTACAAGGAATTTATGAAGGAAAGAAGGTATCAAAAGCACATTTACACAAGTAATCTGAGCCTTTCAGTGGAAATGAAATCTAATGATATGAAACAGATTAAAAATCATAAAAAAATTGTTATTAATAGTCTTTGGGCAGATTGTAGCAATTTTTGTTTACGAAATATGATCGATAAGTAACCAAAATAAATATCTCTGGGTTATGCTTTTACATTATAATGATTAGAATTGATTGATTTGATAAAAATTCAAATTAAGAGATGTTAAGGAAAATCGGATAACCGTGAAAATTGTGACTAAATATCGAAAAATCATGGCTGGTGAGCCAGACAAAGTCTCTAAAAGCGATGAAAGATTTCAAATAAAATACATACATTGAAACGTTGCTGGTGTTTAATTAAAACAGAAATCTTGGCAATGAAAATAGTCACAGTTTTTACTTTTAAACACCGCATCTATCTATAGTGGGTTAAAACCCAGTCTTTTGTTTGATTTCATTAAGTTACTTTTAAATACGTCAATTGAAATTGTTTAGAAGCATGTCTACTCAACAGCAAATATCACACTTTTGTTTCAAACAAATGGGTCATTCACGGGAACCGGATGTTTTTGAAGTGGGTTTTACTCGGGCGTTCGTGGTGGGAGGGGCACGTGGCTGGTGTCTGACGTTTCCTTTGTTCGTAGAATTTAAATTTTAGTCGTTGAGATGGTACCGACGCTAGACGAACGCCTGTACGCGTATGACAGTTTTGTGCGAAATGACGAATCCGTAACTGCTGTTCAGCGAGATTTCCGCCGTCAGTTTAATATCCATCGTAATGCAATGTCCTTTCTCGTAACACAATATTGCGATGGGTAAACAACCTTCGAACAAGTGCTTCAATATTGAAGAAAAAACCACCGGGTCCCCGACGAACTGCTAGCACTCCGGAGAACATCGAACGAGTAAGGGAAGCCATTGTCAGAAGCCCACGCCGCTCTATTCAGAGGGATTCAGCAGCGCTTCAAATGAGCACAAGTACGGTAAGACGAATTCTGCATACAGACCTGCATTTCCATCCTTACAAGATAGCCGTCGTGCAGCAGTTAAACAAGCAAGATTTCACGCAGCGATTACAATTTTGTCGACAAATGCTTACCATTTTTGAAGAAATTGAAAATTTGTTATTGTTAATGAGTGACGAAGCTCATTTTCATCTGAATGGCTTCGTCAACAACTAGAATTGCCGGTACTGGGCAGAAAGAAACCCACATCAGCTTCACGAGAGACCACTTCATATCTCAAAAGTGACTGTCTGGTGTGCAATAGGAAAGGTCGCTATTATTGGACCATATTTTTTTGAAGAAAATGACGCTGCCGTAATTGTAACAGCTGATCGTTACATTGCGATGTTGAATACGTTTTTCGTCCCTGAGTTATGAAACCGGGGAATCGATTTTCAAAATGTGTTATTCCAGCAGGATGGTGGTACAGCGCACGCAGCGAGAGCAACGATGGCTGTTCTCCGTAACTTGTTTCCGGGACGGATCGTTTCCAGATTCGGCGACATTCCTTGGCCCCCTCGGTCCCCCGACTTGAATAGTTGTGATTTTTTTCTGTGGGGGTTTCTGAAATCGCGTGTGTACGGCAATAAACCGCGTACACTGGAGGACCTAAAGATCGCAATTTGTCATCACGTCACCCAAATTGATGTAGACATGCTGCAAAAAATTGAGGCCAGTTACAGTGAAAGGCTACAACAGTGTATTGCCCAAAATGGACATCACTTGCCGGTCATAATTTTTCGTTCATGAGTAAGTAACAAATGCTTTGATTTAACAAGTGTTTCAGTACCAATAAAACGTTTTTAAAGTAAATATTCAATTATTTATGATTATTTTAAAAACATCCGGTTCGGTGAATGACCCTTTATGTGAAAAATAAATAATCCAATATTAGTTAATATAGTATCTGATTACAAAAAAAATATAAAAGACTAAAGACGATATGATGATATAAGTATGGTTGTAATATTGGTTTGGGTGAGATATTTTTTGATTTTCCAACAAAGAATTAATTATAGGAATTTTCTTTAAAAAAAAATACGCCTGGTTTATTCTACAGTTGTCTTTTATTTTTTTTAGAAAAAAATGACGGTGAATAGCTATATAAAGAACAAATAATAAAGATACGTAGATGAGTAGGAAATAGCACTTTTGCGCAGCCATTATTTTCCGTAAAGAATGATTATGAAAAAGAAGTTTAAAATAAACTGACGAATAATAAATACGGTAAGATCGTTGAAAAATGTCGACTTCTTAACAATCCAATCTATTTTTGAAGGTTAAAAGGGTGTCGGAAATCCCCTCATGGGTGAGTACAGGTAGCAACATGTGTAAGCTCGTCAAAAACGGAAAGGATTCGGGCCTAAAATTTTTAATGGTGCCAGGTAAACGGGATGAAGATTCATCGTGTCGGTATTTCTACTGATATGTGTATTGTTACTAACGTATTACAAGAGTTATACATTATGATGTGAAGTAAAAAAAACTTTTCCACACGAGGCGTCTTTGTAAATATGATTCAACTACAATAAAAAGAAATAGATTTTCTGCACATATGTATTATGTACGTAAGTAGCCTACGATGATACTATTACCAACTTTAGAAGATTATTTATTAATTTCTGAAATATTTATTGCTGAAAAAAATACAAGTATATCCATTGTATAAAATGCACCCTCGTGCAAGGACGCACCCATCTACAAACGCGCGCGCGCTCAAACACACACACACACACACACGAAAGAGAGAGAGACACACACACAATCACAAAACAAATACATTTTATATAATTTTTGGCTGCATTATATCTTCGTTTTTTACCTTATGTGTGTCTCAGGATTTTCTGTTTTTTTGAAAACCAATTACATTTGTTACATTAAAATCATATATTAAAATCTACACTTCTTTCCACTTATGATTAAGTGTAGTTTCAGGGTTTTCAGTTGATCTTGGTTCAAATGCGAGTTCAAAAATAAGGATCTATGATTTTATGAATTATCGTCTCATCCTTAGCGCTCACCTCATTTAAATAATTTTCATTAGCTTTAATAGTGTTACAAAAGGGTTTGGAGATCCAAAATAAAAAGGAATTTTTTTTTAAATTGTACATCCCTTGAAAGTGGTGTTATTTTTTCTGTTGTGTACAACCTCTAATTTTTTACTTTCATCGACAATAAAAAATCCTTATTTCTATGACAATATTTTACTTAAATGGATAATTTCACAAACTCCTCTAATTCTTTAATATTCTTTTTGTTTTCTGCTTGCCACTATTTTGAAAATAATGAGATCTTTCAATAATAACGTAACACATTTTTGCTCATGAATTTCTTTCTCTATGAAATAAAGCATAACCAGTTGTTTTCACAGACATAATCTACTCTTTCCTAGTAAAATTCTACGAATGTCTACAAATTCATTGGCAGGAATGCCTTCTTGAATTTTTTCACAACTATATTAATTAATGAAAGTTTAATCATGGAAAAATTAAACTATCAAAATTTAACGATATAAAATTGATTATTGGTTAAAGGTATGATTTTGTTTATCTAATAAACGAACTGGAGAGTAGAATTTGAAATTGTGCTACATTTTAATTGGGAGTAAAATATGAATATATTTTATAGCAAAAATATATATATGAATTTATATTTTATAGTATACATATATATATATATATATATATATATTATATATGAATATATTAGAATCCAAGCTTATTAGATAAAATGGGGAATGGCATATTTTCCTATTGACATCTTCATACATCAACTATACTACTGTATATAAGTAAGCCAAGCCCACCGAAATAGATGTAATTTTTAACACTAAAAGTGGCAATTTCAGCTTGTTTATCATATTGACTGACTATAGAGAATGTCATTATCCTCAAAGAAAAAACTCAAACTGCTTAAGTACTTCAGTTAAGTTCTATGTGACACAGCCATAGAAAGAAGTAGAACAGATAGCTTAAAACTAACAAATTGATGAACTTCACTCTGTAAAAAAATTGAATTGTACACTAAATTTTATTCAGTTGGGGATATCTTAGTATGTATCCAAAGGAAAACTTATTTTAGCTAAAATTACGTGAACATAAAATATTTTATTACTCGGTTACGACTTATTTCTGTCTTTGGTTACGAAAAGTTGATGTCCAACAGAAACATCATTCTTGAGGATGAAAAATTAAGTTATATCCACATCATCATATAAATTTATTTTATCAAATTATCCACGGTTACGTTTTCATAACAGTTACTAATTTAAAAAAAAAAATGTTAATGTTATAATTTTGTTTCTAGTAATAACAGTAATATTAATATAATGATATGAATAACAAGTTATAAAAAAATTACAAGTTTTTGTGCTCTAAATATTTGATATTATATAAAAAAATTAAGTATTTTAAATAGTATTCATTAACCATTATTCTCAGATAATAAAGTAATATAGTTTATGTGTTAAGAGAGAGCATTAAAAGATTTGAATGGAAAAAGGCTCCTGGAATAGACGGAATATCTGCAGAATTACTGCGCAGTGCAGGTGAGGAAGCGATAGATAGATTATAAAAACTGATGTGTAATATTTACGAAAAAGGAAAAATTCCGAATACTTCAACTAGAGTGTTACAGTCATGATACAAAAAAAAAGGAGTAGATGAATGTGAATAATACAGAAATATTAGCTTACTAGTCATGCACCAAAAATCTTAACTAAAATTATGTAAAGAAGAATTGAGAGGAGAGTGGAAGAAGTGTTAGGAAAAGTCCAGTTTGGTTTCGGAAAACGTATAGGGACAAGGAAGCAATTTTAGGGCCCAGATTAATAGTAGAAAGAATATTAAAGAAAAACAAACCAACATATTTGGCATTTTTATACCTAGAAAAGGCATTCGATAACGTAGACTGGAATAAAATGTTCAACATTGTTAAAAGATTAGGGTTCAAATCCAGATATAGAAGAACGATTGCTAATATTTACAGGAACCAAACAGCAACAGTAATAATTGAAGAAAATAAGAAAGAACCGATAATAAGAAAGGGAGTCCGACAAGGATGTTCCCTATACCCAATACTTTTTAATCTTTACACAGAACCAGCAGTTAATTATGTTAAAGAACAATTTAGATCCGGAGTAACAGTACAAGGTGAAAAAATAAAGATGCTACGATTTGCTGATGGTTAGTAATTCTATCTGAGAGTGTAAAGATTTAGAAGAAACAATGATTTTTAGATGAAGTAATACTCGAGAAGAATCGCATGAAAATGAACAAAACAAAAGTAAAGAAATAATGTAGATGGGCCATTGAATATAAAAATAGGAAGAGAAAAGATTACGGAGGTAGAAGAATTTTTTATTTGGGAAGTAGAATTACTAAAGAAGGAAGAAGCTGGAGCGATATAAAATGCCGAAGAGCACAGGCGAAACGAGCCTTCAGTCAAAAATATAATTTGTTAACTTCAAAAATTAATTTAAACGTCAGGCAAAGAATTTTGAAAGTATATGTTTGGAGCGTCGCCTTATATGGAAGTGAAATTTGGACGATCGGTGTACCTGAGAATAAAAGATTAGGAGCTTTTGAAATATAGCGGAGAATGTTAAAAATCAGATGGGTGGATAAAGTGACAAATGAAGAGGTATTGCGGCAAATAAATGAAGAAAGAAGCATTTGGAAAAATATAGTTAAAAGAAAAGACAGACTTAGAGGCCACATATTAAGGCATCTGGAATAGTCGCTTTAATATTGGAAGGATAGGTAGAAGAGAAAAATTGTGCAGGCTGGCAACGTTTGGAATATGTTAAACAAATATGTAGGATGTAGGGGAGGATATACCGAAATGAAATGACTGGCACTAGATAGGGAATCTTGAAGAGCTGCATCAAACCAGTCAAATGACTGAAGTCAAAAAAAAGTTTACGTGTTTTGAATTGAAAAGTTACACAAGCAATGTGGACTTGTCGATGAACATGTTTTTAGAACTTTCCAACCGGTTTACGATTACGAGTACGGTTCTTACTAGACTAATATTTGGTTAACCATCAAATTTAATTTAAATTTTTCGTTACCTGATTGGATAGATTACTCAAAAATTAAAGACGTTTGTAATTAGTCTATTTATAAGTAACCTTTTGATTTATTCATCACGTAAACGATAGCTTTATATAAATTTACAAATTTACACACCGTATAATTTACATTGATTTATTATAGCGGTGATCGCACACAATACTTCAAAAGCCAACGACTAAGCCACTCGTTTCATAGCATGCATGTTTCTTACAGCAAAGCGCTCATCGCTCCGAGTATGCATTATAAAATTAAATGATTATCTGTGTAGTTATAATACCGATGTAATCTACATAATTACAACTCACGCCACTTTAGTGTATAGAAAGCTTGTTTGATTAGTGGTTGTCGGATAAAAATAAAACAACACTTTAATTTGATGAGGGAAGTTATTAATTTGTTTAAATGCAGCGCACGAAGAATATCCAAGCAACGTAAGAATGATCTAATTTAGTAACAGCTTATAAAAACTAATTGTTTATCTATATAATTTGCATCGTTTAAGAACCGTTGACTCCCGAAAATAGAATGCAAATTAATTAGTTATTATAAAAATTTATTCTTGTAAAAGGTTATATTATTATTAAGAAATTGTCTACTATTATTTTCACCTTTTATTTATTACTGTTGTTTTATCACTTACTTACTTAATTACTCTTAAGTTATTTTTGGAAATATATTGAATATGAAATAAGAAATACGATAGCAATTCAATCTATCTTTAATTAATGTAGTATAAAAAAAAATATATAGTTCTAATGAGATATTAATTGTACTTATTATTAATTAAATCTTATGTTAAGGCTTCTTCTACTGTCAAAAATGTTTTCAGTTATGCTAGAAAGCTGCTGCTGTTGTTATTCAGAAACATACTAAGTTAAGTTGCGCTGTAATTTTAGCTCGATTTTTTTTTGTTGGAAAAATCAGTATTTACATTGTCATATAAAATCTGAACAGTTCCTGTCTATTTACTGAATATATTAGTTTGTTATAATGTTGTGTGTTTATGTATTTCATACTGTGATATATTGAAGTAAGATGATACTTTTTTTATCCAAGTTGTAGCTACGTTACAATTTGATGGGCAGTAGAATTTCAATTCTATTGCCCATTATTTAAATATTTTACTAAAGGTAAGTCCTATTTTTACAATAAATAACTAATTGGCAGTTAGAGAGTTTAGTTTGTGTAGTGTGGACGCTTGTGCTTGATGCAAAGAATGCAGTAATTATGACAAGAATCGTAGTTATACTTCTATTAAAAAAAATAATCATTCAAGTTTTCTTTACTTTCGACTTTTTAAAATAACAAACATTTCTCCAACCCTTGATTTGGGTTCTAATTAAAAAAGACGATGTTTAAATAACTGAATAAGTACTGTACGTATTACCTTTAATGGGACTAACGGTTTTGGCAATCGGTTTTATTTTTGTTTTTTTTTAGTTTATGTTTCTAAAAAAGAGTTATGGTAAACGTTTAATAGAATAAATTTATATATTCTTTTTTAATATTTGTTTTTTGTTTCAGAAATAAGAAAACGTTCAAAAACTCTCGGTTTATTATGTAAAACATCGCATTAAGAGCTGTCATCTAATATTGAATAGGGTGAAAAGAATCACAGTTATATTTGTCAGTGTGATTGATTTTTATGTGAATATCAAACGTGAGGTTTTATTATTTTTACGGTTTAATTTTTATTTTTTAAATTTTAATATCTATTTCAATTTTTCTGATAAATTTTACTTTTTGTTAATCGAGTTTAATTTTTTAACAAAATGTTCAGTGTGATGAGAAATATCAAATACTGCAAATATCTATAAAAAAAAAAAAGAACTCACGGAAATATTCAATCACACGTTCCCTTTCAGTACTAGTTAATAATCCATGAAAATGTTGGAGAGAAATCTAAGCAGAGGTTAACATTCTGTTTCAGCAATGTGTTTAAAATAATTGTTATTGGATTGAAAACCGTTTGTTTCACATATAAACTTGTTTTATCTAGCGTACGTTTCTATTTTACACAATTGGGTAGATTGGGTGATCAATTAATCCTTCAAAATCTCAATTTTTTCCTTAACCAGAATGCTAAGGTATTGATAATAACATCAAAATGTTATCGTTTAGATTGTTACCGAAAACAATTTTTGTTGCTGAATTAAATCAACTTTTTTTTTTAAATTACAAATTAGATCTTAGATATTTTTAATCAAAAAAGAGATTTCCAAAATTCGATAAAATTTTTATAATCAGATTGTTTGTAAGATGCAGGATTTGTTCTGGAAACAATTGGTTTGATATATTATATATTTATATTTTTTAATGCAATTTAGTTTTGGCATGATCGGATGCAAAATAATTATTCTGCACTTCCCCTCGGAAATCAAGTTATTTCCAGCTCCTAATAATTTACTTTGTTTTGTATCCCGATTAAAACCAGGAAGACTATTCTTATTAATTTTAACTTGTGATCCGATTTCTCCCATTTTTTAATCATGTAATAATAATTACTATTCAACTTCACCATAGTATTACTTTTTGTCGGCATTTAAATAAAAAATTTTGTTTTTAAATTCACTAAAATAATTTATTTTTGTTTTTATTCTTCCTGGGGTTGGCTTAGAATATAAATTAATTATCGATTTCAAATGTGATAAATTAATCACATTCTTTTCTGTCCCATCAGTATGCTTAACAATGATTTCAAAAAGGTCTTATAAATCTATCTCATAATTACCTAAGACAACTTCAAACCTTCAGGTAGTTAATCAAAGTCATATTTAGTAAAATTTACTACGTATGGATTGAGAAGCAATTTTTGATTATGATTAAAATCACTTTTACTGATATATTATTTATATCAGTATATACTGATATATTATTAGATAGGGTATTTTGGTATCCTTTCAAATTTCGCAATCTTAAGGATATTAATTTTCCTGTTTTTTTTTTGTTTTTTTTAAATTTTTTTACTGTGTTCTGAATTTTATCACCGAAAGGCTGAAACTTCTTTTTTTCTTTTGCTTAATGAATTATTCATTAAGAATACTACAGAGAATACTGCAGAATATTACAGAATACTGCAGAATACTACAGAGAAGCCTATACGTGTGAATATGGAAATTTAAGAATTGTAGCGTGTGAAAAATCCCAAGCCTGACCGGGATTCAAACCCGGGACCCCCGAATGAAAGACGGGGGACTTTAAAATATTTAAAACGCACATATTTTTCCTAAACATCCAGTTCAATTACAGGTTTGTTCTTATAAGAATGATTTTATCTTCAAATTCAATCTATTGAAATCGAAATCATATCTCCTTTCGGAAATTTTATATAAAAATATTAATCTTCATAAGTCAAGGAAAAACGTTTTCTGTATTGCATTTATTAAAAAAAGGAATATCCGCATAAACAAAGATATATTTCTTCTTTAGTACATGAAACTTACTCAGATAGACAGTTTATTAAGCTCTGTACTATCAGTTTACGACTCTACTATCATATATCTAGGAGAAACAATTTCTCAAAAGAGGCTATAAAAATCTCGTTTTAGCACAATATTAAAATTATAGAATATCTCTTACATCCTTATTACTGTAAAAAGCTTTATAAAAATGTTTATGATTGCTTCTAGTTAGTAAGATATGATGCTTTATAATTCTAGAGCATTACAGAGCATAATGGACAATACAAGTAAATATTGTTCAAATAGATTTTGATAGATTCTGGACGATTTTTGCTTGTATTCTAAACAGATACTTTTATATTCTAAACAGAAAACACTTACGTAAGTGTTAGTGGTTTTTAACTGTTTATCATGCTTTATGATCTAGTTTTGTGGCTGGTTAGAATGACTAGAAATTCATAAGAAAATGAAATAAAAACATGCATTCTTTGCAAAACAAAATACTTGTTTGACAAGTTTATTTTTATGGTAAAAATTACTTGATATGTATACTTAATAAATGCTATTATTACTCAATATTATTTATTTTCTTCGTACAAAATACGTTGAGGAAACTGGTACTCGGCAAAATTCTTACTTTGTTTTCTGGAAGTAGAATAATCAAAATTATAAGGATTATAAGGCTATGGCCTTCAAGGTTTTTGAAAATGCTATTTTTGTAAATCGGATTAATTACAAAAAAAAAACGATTTCTCCACCCAAATCCCTTAAATGTACTGTAGCAGATAGTCCCCTCATCATCCAATCTTCTCCTCACAACTTTATTATCTTAAAACATCTGTTATGGTTTAAGTACGATAAAAGTTTCATTAATATTACCATATTTTTTTTTTTTACTTTACTTTTTAATTATATTCAATTCATTTTGTTCCCTAGGAGTGTTACACGATTTTGTTATTTTACTGCAGCTTTTTGAGTATATAGTAAAATATTTTTTTTAAATAAATAGTGTGCTGACAGTAGATTATTATTTTACCGTCTCGCTGAAGGGTGACTATCAGGAGAAAATTACAACTTAGTCTTACATAAATCCGTAAGCATGTCTTTTTTTGTCGATAAGTTGCGATCGGGAACCTCGAAATCCACAGATGAACTGTATGAATAATTGACTGCAGTTTGGCTGGCATTCAGACTTCCAAGCTAATGGATAATTTAGGACATAAATTTATAGATTTCATTAATTTACTTGTTTCGAAATTGGTAATAATGACCTAGAAGTAGTAAAATCAAAAGATGAATTAAAATATCAAATTATTTATCAGTTATTTTTATATTACTTTCCCGTCTAGATAGCGCTATAGCTCCAGAAGGGAAAGTTTTCTGATCGGTCCAATTTTGACAAATGCGGTTTTCACCACATCTCGACGTTTTGACATCTAAGGAACCTAAAAAACCGGATGGAAATTTTCCGGATGTTAATGTTCATATGTACGTATGTGTGTTCGGTGTTGGCCTTCTTATCAGGTGTAAATCACCTTATATCTCCAGAACTACGGGACCGATTTTGACCAAACTTCGTCAGATTACTTTTATTTACAGGGCTTTAATGCCATTAAAATTTAAATTAAAAGGTCAATGGAATGAGGCTGTAGAGCAAGGTCATCCTCATTATCTGGAGATTTCGTCTAAATAAGGTCATAGTTTTCTTAGGCACATTTATTAACAATTAAAAAATAACAATATCTGCAAAAAATACTTTTGCAAAATCGCATCCCCATCCCAAAAAAATGCTTTAAACTTTGAAGCTTTATTGTGTTCGCTATGATGGTTGTTTTATATTGCGGTCTCTTCTGTTGTCGTCTAATTATGTATATAAATTAATCTTTACTAAATTGGGAGCCCTAAACCCACCAAGCGCTTGACCCAACCAAAAGTCATATATTTTTAACATTTTTCTTCATTCCCTTTTTTTCAGTCAAGACTGCTTTAAGAAAATATTTTTTTATAAAATTGATCCTTAACTCCCACTGTGGGATTCGAGCAAAAAGCAACAAACATGGTCGTATGAGGTATCAATTTATACACTTTTAAGGGCGCTAAAAACGATTTTACTATTTAAAGTTGTTGAAATAGAAGCTTATTAATGCCAGATTTGAAATTTTCGGTTTTAACCTCAAGCCATTATCTTGTAATTACAACTTGTGATTTTTTTCATGTCATTAATATATTAATTACATTTTGTTTATAAATAGCCGTGACAAAACATGTCACCAAAAGTTTTGAAGGGGTATATTTTTGTAATAAATAAAAACAAAGATTATTTTTAAATAAATTTTTACTTTATTGACAAATTTTGAAAGAAAATAGATTTAAAACGGTAGCCAACTGATTTCCTTGACTGTATTGTTTGTCCCCATTAGCCCGTACAGTAAAAGATGTCAAAATTTTAAATACTGTTAAATTTGTAAAGTTTTCTGTCACTTAGTATTATATAAACATTCTTTCTCATATTCTCTCTGTTATGTTATATTTTCCGGTTTTATACCAAAGCAAATACATGTGATGAAAGCAATCGCAAATATTCCACAACTAGTAGCGTCTGTTTGAATTTCTACTTGATGGGAAATTATGTTAATATTTTTCTCGTACAATAGGTTCAAATATTTCCAATTTAGTACTTATATATTTTCTGTTTCTTTTATTCAAACTATCACGTATATGAATGTTTATGCCGTGTTAATAACTAATTATCCAATGTTCAACATTTGAAGACACCGAATCTTCATCAAATATAATTTGTACAGTTTTCGTTCCTCTGTCTACACACTCTATTATACTCTATTCATTTTATTATTACACACTCTATATTAGATGTTGGAGAAGATATGTTTTTGCGGTGTAAAATCGGTGTACATTTTAATTATGCTGTTAAACAATGACATATGATCATTAGACTTTTCCAGAACGGGGTTTTAGCCGCGTGATGGGAAAGTCCTACAACTGTGTCAAGTCCAAATTTAAACCACTTTATGATAAAAGCTCACTGACGAGAACTTTCACGCACAACTTATTCAACAGTATAAAAACGTGATGAATTCCAGAAGTACCTCCAAGCTGCTCTCTGCTTTGTTACTGCAATACATTTTGATGAATTTAGAAAATCGGAGTTGATTCTTGATTCATATATTTATAGTAAACAAATTAATGAATTTAGCTCTGTGCCGTAATGTTCCAGTGTATTTCACGACTCCCTTAAATTATTTAATTATTCACCTCCCCTACTATACGTAATTTATGCCATCAACCAAAAATGGAATGTCACTTACAAACGTTGACAATGAATATGGACAATTACTAAACGATGTTAATCGTGAAATTCCATCACGAAAGTGCTGATATTTTTAACCTACCAAGGACAAATACAATTTATAAAACTTCTTGGAGGGAAGGTTTTACAAAGAAGTGGCTTTATTTGCAACCACAGCTGGAAAATATTTAATCCAAACAAAATAATAAAAAAATTATAGAATTTATAACTCATTAAAATATCATAAAAACAAAACGTATAATATTATTCTGAGTTATGACAAACAACAGAATATGACAAATTAAGTAATATTTGTTACTTAAATGTTAATATCAGTTGTAAAGGATATACAAAGTTGTAAAGAAAATAAAAACGTTTTATTATTAATTTTTATTTAATTAAAATTTTTCTGTCCGTTATTTCTATCCAGAAAACCTCTTTTTCCAACTTTTTGTTTATACAAGAACATATTTGGTCATCTTGTCAGATTCATTACGATAATTTGATGTAAAGAACGATAGTAATCATTTTATTTAATACATTTAAACTGAGATTATATCATCTTCTTAGAACCAATATATTTTTACAAGTATGAATTTCATAAAATCCCGTTTTCGTTACTATGGATCAAATATAAAAGCAACTGCTCTCATAGCTTGATATAATTTTATTAAGGCATCCACTTGAAAAATAATGAACCATTTATTTGTTATAACTATCAACAGTAGATGATTTTAAATGTCGATTTTATTTTAGTTCCGGATTTTGAAATCGTATTAAAAAAAGTAGTTTCAAAATCTTTCGAGTATTTGTGAACTTTTATTTTAAAGACTAGCTGCTCAATGAATGATACATAGAATTTTAATTATGAAAAAGTGACATTAAATACAAATAAATATTTTCTCTTTAGAAAAAGAGTTCTCTCATCCTTAATTCGTGGTCCACGTTTTACCCACAACTCCTGAAAATGCGGTCCGCTTTTTCAGACGTTTAAGCGTGTGTAAGTTTTAATTTTTTTTCTTTATAACGATACCTTTCCTTTAATTTATGAGTTTGTTTTATTTCTTACGATTTATGTCAACTAATTTTTGCCACTGATGATTAAAATTGGATACAAAAAGTATATATATATATATATAAATAAACAATAAATATTTAAAATAAATAAAAAGAAATAAAAATAGCTGAATTAAAACTGAAGTCAAAAAATTATGACTTGCTTTTTTGTAATACTTCATTATTTTGTAATATTATTAATTCAGCATTTTATTAAATTTCTCCTGATTATTTTTTAAATAAAATCATTATTATATATCTTAAATATATTTCGTTTTTTCTTCAAACAATTATATTTCCGAATGAGATATGAAATTTTTAAAAATTAAATCAAATTAATAAATTATAAAAGTAGCCAGCAGCTTTCAAAAGGTTGAAAACTCTGATTTCCAACAAAATCTTTGCCTGAAAAGAATATGTAGCACTCCGATTACGTGCTGACAATACAACGTATTTAAAGCATCAAAATTCCTTAAAATATCAGATTATATCTTTACTATATTACAAAATAAAATTTAGAATGATTTTGTTTAACAGAACAAAATAAGTTTTAACGTATTTTAACGAGTATATGTTCTGGCTGAATTTTTATCACAATTGAAATAAAAAAGGTTCAAGGAATGGAAAATACCTAAATAATCGTTTATTACTTAGAAATTTATTCGTCTCTTTCGTTACAAGATGTTTACTTTCGTTGGAATTAACTACAATGATTATGCATGGCTTGAAAATAGCTGAAAAAGAGGCTTGCGTTGATAAGCAGCCCAACGAATATATACGAGCAGCAGTTTATAAACTTCTACAAGCTTCCTACAACGCATGTAAATTTTCTATTATCTTTGCATACATGCGCGCATTAGAGAAACGTAATAATTCATGTTTGTATAAATCTATTTATACACGCATGAGCTTTAAAAACCCAAACTTCAAACCCAATAATACTGTCGTTCGAGGATATTAAAGCATAAAACTGTAACTGACATATCAATAATTTTCTTACCTTCCAAATTTTATACTAAGATTTCACATGATTTAATTTAACTGCATAAGATTTTTTCCTATCATGAATATGACCATTTTTTAATTAAATTTATAAAGGATTTTTTGTAGCCTGTTATAACCAATGAAATCTTTCTCTTTCAGTAGTGTTGTTTCACCATTAGTAGTGTAAAGAATTTTTGAAGTGTTGGCTCAATGCCATACAAGTTGGCACGGATTGCTAGGAAGATTCAAAATAATATCAGAAGAAATTCGTTCAAGAACAATAACATGTGTAACTCATTCTTGTTTGCGCAGATTTCTTTTTAATTTAATTTATACATGGGAACTAAAACCAACTACAACCTATTGACTTAAAGATTTATTTTTGAAATAATTGTAAAATGATAGTTAATACCTGCAGCTCATTTAAAAGTAGTTCCTTTGTTTCGTGGAGTTTTTCAAATATTTTCAAATTTACTAGTAATGGAACAATAGAAGAGGTGGAAAAACTACTCAAAAATTAAAACTAATATACAGGTTTTACATATTTTTATGTTAATTTAAATGATAAACAAATAAGCTTTGTTTTATTAAGCTTTGAACAAATGATCATTTGTTGTTATTTCAGATACTTCCCATTATCAATCGCACTCGATATAATGTTGTTGAGTAAAAATTAATTAAATGTTTAAAGTTAATTTTTATTATTATTTTTTTTTTTTTATTCAAAGGAAAGGAAATTATTTAATTCTTAATATTGTAAATACAAAAATTTGGGTTTTAAAGAAGATATTGCACCTTGTGATTTTAAATATATGATAATTTATATAAGCTAAATTTTTAACCGCTAAAACATAAACATAAAATCATCGCTAAAGATAAAATGTAAAAAGTTAAATCTAGTAATAAATATTTAATAATATTAGGCTACCAAACTTATTGATATTTTATTTATTTTTTTTTTTTTTTAATTAAAAAAATCGTGTCAGTATGAAGATTAAAAATCTAATGTGGACACCACATAACTTCCTTGTACACCTATTAAGTTACATATACATATTTATTGCTGCAATTCATTTAAACTTATTTCATTTGAAAGTGAGATACGATCCTCCAATTCTTTAATAAAGTGGACAGTCACAAAATTGCTGAAATTTTAGTTGTTATTACATCAAGTATTTATAAAATTATTAATTCATAAATCTTACATGAAATAATTAACCCGTGATTGTAAAAAAAACTTTTACAATAATAATAATAGAAAAAGAGAATATGGAGAAACTCAGAAATTATTAGTGAAATAAAATTTTATGAACTTTTAAAATATGTATACTTAATTTAATAGGCAATATTATTTTAGGCAACATATGAGTATATGTTTTTTTTTAACCTCCAGCACCACCGTTAGGTATTGTTTCAGAGGATGATAAGAATGACAAGTAGCGTGTGAAAATGCCTGACCGGGATTCCAACCCGAGACCATAGAATGAAAGCCCGAGACGCTACCGCTTGCGCCACGCAGGCCGGCACATATATAATAAATAGATTTGGTGAAACGTCTGATTATTTAATATTAATTGAAAACTATAATTCAGAATCGTACTATTTTTGGATTTTCTAGTTTAATTTCTGTTTAATTTTATCTACATTAAAGTTAACTACAGAGTGACTAAAAAATGGTCCTCACAAGAACAACATATACAATAAGGCGTACATGCCCGAATCATTAATAAATTGCAAAAAATTCTTATCTTTTATTTCATTACTCCTGTGATAATACCGGACAATATTCTCCCTAAGTCGGAGTCGATCATCATTTCATTTTGTTTTTTTTGTTGCGTCATTTAATCGCTCTTTGGTTTTATATAATTCTTCTGATCTTAATTTGTGTACACGTTCTCTAATTCTCAAATTTTTTTTTTTATATTCATCTTCCTCTCTTATAATATTTGTAACCAGTATACAGGAGTTCACCAAAGGAAATAGTTTATTATTAACATTTATTTATACGACACACCAGAAATCTAAAACCATTGTTAATCAGCAACTCAGGAAAATATTAATAATACTGATCTAGTAATACGAGTAATAAAGGAACTTTTACACTTTCCTAATATTTCATGTAAGATGAAGTTGAATTAATAATTCTATAAATATTTGATGTTAAATGTGTATATGATGTGTTCATGTGTGTTTATGATGTTAAATGAATATTTGAATTTCAAGTGAAATAAGTTTAAATGAAGTGCAGCAAAAAATGTATATATGTAATCTAATAGGCGCACAAAGAAGTCATGTGGTATCCACATCAGATCTTTTTTTTAATTATTATTATTGAAAGTTATTTATTGTAAAAATTTGTTTACAATCACGGGTTAATAATTATTAATAAATCAATATATTTAAATCTAAAGTTAAAAAAGTTTTTATTTAAAAAAAGTTAAAAAAGTAGGAGATGAAGTCTGATTCGAACCGGTACGCCTTCCCTTGTAAGATCCAAATATTTCATTAATAAAAATGTTATTTGGCTGTAACTCTGGAATCAATGAAAAAGTACTACTTATAAATGGGTATCTTCTATATATGGGTATCTTGAAAAGCTCTCAATGAGGGCTTATTACTGCAGTTAAGAAAAAGTCCAAAATCCAATTTTTGGGGGATTTTTGACTTTTTGGACTACTTTTGGTTCAGTCAACTGCAATCAAAAAGGGAGGTGCACAACTAGATGTTACAACAGTTTTAAATCCAAAATTTCAACATCCTACGGCTAATCGTTTTTGAGTTATGCGAGATACGTACGTACATACATACATACGGACAAAAAACGCCACGCCGAAAGTAGTCAAAATGGAATGTGGAATGGTCAAAATGGATATTTCCGTTGAAATCTGAAAACCGAAATTTTTCGCGATCACAATACTTCCTTTACTTCGTACAAGGAAGTAAAAATGTAGTATTTTGCAATAAAATAAAAAGGTTTCCTGATTGTAAGAATACATAATAAAATCTTTAACCACGTGACACGTGGATATTTGTTTTGCAGCATTTTGTTTGCGCACCTTTTGGATTGTAAAGTAGTTGCAAATAGTAACGAATAGAGCACAAAATGACGAAATAAACGTTAAATTAAAGTGTGGAAACTTTCCATAAAGGAGCTAGTAAAGAAAGCGTACTGAACTTCTTGAAATGTGTTTGAAATCGATAAGTTACATGCTCTCTAAGCGTTTATATTTACATCGTAATGGATAAATAATAATAATAACTGCTTATTAATAAGCATCGCAGAAGTAGAAAAAATATCATAATCAAAAAAAATTGATTAAATCATAAAAAGAGATGTATCACGTTCATGTTGTTTTGAGAGATACAGTTCAAATAAATAAGATTTAATTTTAAAATTTCAAAAGAATTTTTCTTCCCTCCTTCCCAAAAAATTAAACATTATCAACAAATAATACAGTAATTAAAAGAAATAAATTAAAAAAACCTCCTCTATGAATCATGAGACCTTGCCGTTGGTGAGGGGGCTTGAGTGCTCAGGGATACAGAGTAGCTGGACCGAAGGTGCAACCATATCGGAGAGGTATCTGTTGAGAGCCAGACTAAGGAATGATTCCTGAAAGAGGGCAGCAGCTCTTTCAGTAGTTGTTAGGGGCGTGAGTCAGGACGACTTAAACGGCCGTATCAACATCACTCAGTCCTCTGAGTACTGCGCAGCTGAAAGCAATGGAAAACTACAGCTGCTTTTTTTTTTCCAAGAAAATGTGGCTCTGCATTTTCACATAACAATAATGGAGGCGCCTTCCTTGGTAAAATATTCCGGAGGTAAAATAGTCCCCCGTTCGGATCTCCGGGTGGGGACTACTAAGGAAGGGGTCACCAGAAAATTAAAAAATAACATTCTACGAGTCGGAGCGTGGAATGTTAGAAGCTTAAAAAAGGTTGGTAGGCTAGAAAATTTAAAAAGGGAAATGGATAGGGTGAATGTGGATATAGTAGGAATTAGTGAGGTTCGGTGGGAAGAGGAAGGCGACTTTTGGTCAGGTGATTTTAGAGTAATTAACTCAGCGTCAAATAATGGGCAGGCAGGAGTAGGCTTCGTGATGAACAAGAAGATAGGGAGGAGAGTGGAGTATTTCAAAACGCATAGCGATAGAATCATTGTAATAAGGATAAAATCAAAACCTAAACCGACAACGATTGTTAACGTTTATATGCCTACAAGCGCCCATGATGATGATGAGGTAGAATGTGTATACGAAGAGATTGATGAAGCAATTAAACACGTAAAAGGAGATGAAAATTTAATAATAGTTGGAGATTGGAATGCAAGCATTGGAAAAGGCAAGGAAGGAAATATAGTGGGTGAATACGGGCTGGGCAAAAGGAATGAAAGAGGGGACCGACTTATAGAGTTTTGCACGAAGTATAATTTAGTAATTGCCAACACCCAATTTAAAAATCATAATAGAAGAATATACACTTGGAAAAAGCCAGGCGATACTGCAAGGTATCAGATAGATTATATCATGGTTAAGCAAAGATTTAGAAATCAACTCGTGGACTGCAAAACTTACCCTGGAGCAGACATTGATAGCGACCATAATTTGGTGATAATGAAATGTAGATTGGGGTTTAAAAACCTGAAGAAAAGGTGTCAGATGAATCGGTGGAATTTAGAGAAGCTTGAGGAAGAGGAGGTAAAGAAGATTTTTGAGGAGGACATCGCAAGAGGTCTGAGTAAAAAAGATAAGGTAGAAAATGTAGAAGAAGAATGGGAGAATGTTAAAAAGGAAATTCTTAAATCAGCAGAAGCAAACTTAGGCGGAATAAAGAGAACTGGTAGAAAACCTTGGGTTTCAGACGATATATTGCAGCTGATGGATGAACGTAGAAAATATAAGAATGCTAATGATGAAGAAAGTAAAAGAAACTATCGGCAATTAAGAAATGCTATAAATAGGAAGTGCAAACTGGCGAAAGAAGAGTGGATTAAAGAAAAGTGTTCAGAAGTGGAAAGAGAAATGAACATTGGTAAAATAGACGGAGCATACAGGAAAGTTAAGGAAAATTTTGGGGTACATAAATTAAAATGTAATAATGTGTTAAACAAAGATGGTACACCAATATATAATACGAAAGGTAAAGTCGATAGATGGGTGGAATATATTGAAGAGTTATACGGAGGAAATGAATTAGAAAATGGTGTTATAGAGGAAGAAGAGGAAGTTGAGGAGGATGAAATGGGAGAAACAATACTGAGATCTGAATTTAAGAGAGCATTAAAAGATTTAAATGGCAGAAAGGCTCCTGGAATAGACGGAATACCTGTAGAATTACTGCGCAGTGCAGGTGAGGAAGCGATTGATAGATTATACAAACTGGTGTGTAATATTTATGAAAATGGGGAATTTCCATCAGACTTCAAAAAAAGTGTTATAGTTATGATACCAAAGAAAGCAGGGGCAGATAAATGTGAAGAATACAGAACAATTAGTTTAACTAGTCATGCATCAAAAATCTTAACTAGAATTTTATACAGAAGAATTGAGAGGAGAGTGGAAGAAGTGTTAGGAGAAGACCAATTTGGTTTCAGGAAAAGTATAGGGACAAGGGAAGCAATTTTAGGCCTCAGATTAATAGTAGAAGGAAGATTAAAGAAAAACAAACCAACATACTTGGCGTTTATAGACCTAGAAAAGGCTTTCGATAACGTAGACTGGAATAAAATGTTCAGCATTTTAAAAAAATTAGGGTTCAAATTCAGAGATAGAAGAACAATCGCTAACATGTACAGGAACCAAACAGCAACAATAACAATTGAAGAACATAAGAAAGAAGCCCTAATAAGAAAGGGAGTCCGACAAGGATGTTCCCTATCGCCGTTACTTTTTAATCTTTAGATGGAACTAGCAGTTAATGATGTTAAAGAACAATTTAGATTCGGAGTAACAGTACAAGGTGAAAAGATAAAGATGCTACGATTTGCTGATGATATAGTAATTCTAGCCGAGAGTAAAAAGGATTTAGAAGAAACAATGAACGGCATAGATGAAGTCCTACGCAAAAACTATTGCATGAAAATAAACAAGAACAAAACAAAAGTAATGAAATGTAGTAGAAATAACAAAGATGGACCACTGAATGTGAAAATAGGAGGAGAAAAGATTATGGAGGTAGAAGAATTTTGTTATTTGGGAAGTAAAATTACTAAAGATGGACGAAGCAGGAGCGATATAAAATGCCGAATAGCACAAGCTAAACGAGCCTTCAGTAAGAAATATAATTTGTTTACATCAAAAATGAATTTAAATGTCAGGAAAAGATTTTTGAAAGTGTATGTTTGGAGTGTCGCTTTATATGGAAGTGAAACTTGGACAATCGGAGTATCTGAGAAGAAAAGATTAGAAGCTTTTGAAATGTGGTGCTATAGGAGAATGTTAAAAATCAGATGGGTGGATAAAGTGACAAATGAAGAGGTATTGCGGCAAATAGATGAAGAAAGTAGCATTTGGAAAAATATAGTTAAAAGAAGAAACAGACTTATAGGCCACATACTAAGGCATCCTGGAATAGTCGCTTTAATATTGGAAGGACAGGTAGAAGGGAAAAATTGTGTAGGCAGGCCACGTTTGGAGTATGTAAAACAAATTGTTGGGGATGTAGGATGTAGAGGGTATACTGAAATGAAACGACTAGCACTAGATAGGGAATCTTGGAGAGCTGCATCAAACCAGTCAAATGACTGAAGACAAAAAAAAAAAAAAAAATTAAAAAAATTATATTACATAATTTTCTTGTTATAATCCTTTGCTTTATATTAGAAACTCTTTTTCTTGTGAAGCATTAAACTCTTGTGGGTTAAAATTAGAGTTTGCAAACTGCTCGTTGACAAAATTAAAATTATTTATAGAAAACTGCGTCAATCTAACAGAACAGGTAATAGCAAAGAACGAGTACGTTGAATTATTATTCAAGAGGTTATGGACTTGATTTTTTAGATGAGTTCTCAAAAAATAAATTATGTTTCCCTTGAATAACGTTGAGTAGAAAACATAGATTATTCCTGAAAAAATTTGGGTTGGCCACTCTTCTTCAATTCGTGTCAGAACACCTTGAGTTTTATTTTCAATTTACAGAAAAAAAAACTAATAATTTTTATATTTTACTGGTTAAGTTTTGATATATCATTTTCTTATTTTATTATTGGTTTTGATTCAGAATAAAGAAACATAACCATAAATTACGATAAAATTTAATACACAATTCAAACTAATAACTACTTATTAATATACGACTAAAAACATTATATGTAATGAAATACGAAAATATGTTTAGATAGTTCCATAGCTAGTTTCAATGTAATTATAATGTTATGTCTACGTACTCGACAAATATTGACTGACTTTTTCAACAGTAGAGCTTACAAACCCAAATAACCAGCAATAAAATCGTTAAGAAAATTTTTCATACAAAAATCTATAATCAAAACCGTGTTTTCACCTATTTTATCGAGAAAGTAGAATCTGTTTCGATAGCTATTCGTTTCTGATATGAAGTCTAATAATCTCCAAAATCTGTATCTTTTAAAAACTTTCACTAAAACTGATTAAATTACTAGAAAGTAATTGAATTTATATATATATATATACAGATCAGTAAGCGCAAAATAAATGTACTTCCAAGTAACAGTACCTCTCGCTATCCAAATTTTTTACTGATATTTTATAATTGTTCTGCAGTAATGAGATGTTATTTATCATTTTTTTAAATGTCTTTTATTCATCTTCTGTTGTGGAAAATCCTAGAATGGTACGATATTCATCCAAGCTCTCTTAGTTTTATTACAACCCATTACGCATCCTATACTGACTTTTTGTTTAGTTATTGATCCATCACTTGCTATTTTGCGCATATGAGTCTGAATTCAAATTTTTCGGGTAAAATTAATTTGCTTTTATTCCTATATGAAATTTTTTTAGGAAAATCTCGTAGAAAATGTTTTGTCTGGTTACGATCAGTTCGTCATTGTGACAGCTTTCCTACCATGATCATATTACTTACGCTCTGCATTCTCCCTATTGTTCTCCCTATTGCTATCGATCATTACTAGAAGAAGACATCGGCCACAAAAATTCCTTAATACAATGTATGAATAACGCTTAATTTTCCATGGAATTAGATAGGTGCCCTGAAGTGATGTCACATCGCAATCAAGATATACGGTAGGCCAATAGACTTCTTTCTTTTTGCTGTTTAGCCCGGACGGTAACTACCTTTAGATAATTCTTCAGAGGATAAATGAGGATGATATGTATGAGTGTAAATGAAGTGTAGTCTTGTACATTCTCAGTTCGACCATTCCTGAGATGTGTGGTTAATTGAAACCCAACCACCAAAGAACACCGGTATCCACGATCTAGTATTCAAATCCGTGTAAAAATAACTGGCTTTACTAGGACTTGAACGCTGTAACTCTCGACTTCCAAATCAGCTGATTTGGGAAGACACATTAACCACTAGACCAACCCGGTGGGTTAGGCCAATAGACTACATAGACCTATAATCACGATATTTTCATATAAGTTAGAAAATTTCATTTTCGCTAAGGTAAATCATTAAAATATAATCTCATTATTTATGCTTCATACTTTTTAAATTTATTAAATCAGTTACATGGCCATTAAAAACTGGAAAATTTTCTTAACTTGCTAATAGAGCAACAATTTGTTACAAGAACGTTTTATTATTAGACACTATTAGTGTTCTAACTATGATATAGTTTCTTTGGTGTTTTGCCAGATTCTTTTGTAGAGGACATGATGATGCTAATTTAAATAGTACATTATTTAAAAAATTTTCTTTTTTCAGATTTTGTAAAGAGTAAAATAATTTTGATTAGCTATTATATTATGCACAAAAACCGTGCGCAGTGAACATGTAACTCAGTTAATGAAAATATTAGTTTGTTTATTCCGAAAACAAGTCATTTTAATTTAACTGTTAAATAGAAAAATATAAAGTTAATGAACTCTATTGTAACTAGAAATATAGCTGAAAAAAGTTCATTTAATAAACTTTTTAATCGCAATTGACTACATGAATAAGGTAGATTTGTACTTTTAATTTTGCCTTAAGTTTAAGTGAAAATTAAACGCGCGCGCGTGTATGAGTGTGTGTCTAAACTGAAGAAAATTGTTTTCTTCTAATCTAAGAATTTACCTTAGATTCTTTGAAGCACTATGAACTTTGAAGTACATACATTGATATTCAATCAAAAAGTTAAAACAGAACTCATCTGCAACCTTTTTTCTAGTTCAAGAAACCGTACTAAAAGATGTATTTTGTCGTTTTAACAGCAGTTAAATTTACCACACTTTCACTTCTAATTAACTGTTAATACTGAAAAAAATAATCGTCTATTTTATGATAAATACACTACGGGAAAAACATTTATTATATTTAGGTACTGCCATCTTGCTTGCATAAATCTATGCAATAGTAACATTACACTTCAGAATGACAACCTAAACATATCTGTCTTCCATTATAAAAAAACTCCTTTACAAATCGACTGTAAATTCCCATAACTCATAAAAACATCCTCATACAAATAATTATATAAATATCATAGCATTGAATCATGAAGCAGGATTCAGTTTTCCGTCATTGTGCGTAAGATAAGCTTTCCTGGAAAGAAATGTTCATAAACCACGCTAAGACCATCGACAAATAATGACAGTTTGCTTAATAACACCGATAATTATTTTAAATAGTAGCGAAAAGAAAGAACAAATGAATTACTATAAAATAACAGAATTTTACCCATACTGTGTAAATTAATGGTCTCATTATAATAACTGAATGAAAGTGTATGTGGTATTATTTATCCTAAAAAAAATTTAGGGAATATAAGCATACACAACCAATATTTTTTCAAAATTGACATTGTTAATAAGAACAAAAGGAATGAAATAAAATAAGCTTTCGTTTTGTTACAGTTTCCTTTTGTTACAAAAATATTGCAACGCCCTTTAAAATAATTTGGTTACGTCATCTTAATTATTCATGAAAGATTTCAAAATACTTAACGGTTATCTTGAAATAACATCATGTTGAACATTACTACCATATAATAGATTTTGTTTTATTAGTTATTAACGCCGAATTTTTTATTTCAATAATTCATATTAAATAAGGTAAGCGTGATTTACACATAAGATATTAGTTTTCCTCAGTGCAAACCGCAGAGAAAAGTAATGTACAAGAACTCGTGTATTGAAATGGGAAAATATAGCGGGCGGTTTTAATGACATGGGGCGTGGGGTGTTTGCTGAGCGTTTTGAATTAAAGGGCAACTACTGTTACGTGTTGCTAGACAGTCGGGTCGACGTGAGCCGAGTCATTGCGCCGGCCAGCGGCAGCAGCAGCAGCATCCGATATCGGGTGGGGAAGAGGAATGCTAAACTTGCAACACGGTCATCCCTGCCGCTCAGCGCCTGTGAATAGGGAGGGGAAACACCCACATACCCTCCCGCTTCTACCAGCACTAGCATGCTCCGTCACAGCTCGACAATTAAGTTTGACCTCGAGCAGGCTGACTCTCATCGTAACTCCGCGCTCGGTTCTACGGTGCAGTGATTCGTTGATAAGAAACAGATTTATTCTTAAAACTATTATTAAAATACGTATGTAATCTAAATATAATATTTTATTAATTTTTCAGTTATTACATTGAAAGGTACTCATTATCGGAGTTTAGTTTGCGAGTAACGAACTAAGTATTTTAACTATTCTCGGAGAATTACTACGATTTGATTACACTGTATCAGTAGGCATTAAGAGAGGTATACGACAAATCAGAAAATTAGACAAGAACAGATATTTTTAATTATAAGTATTTCATTATTCAAGTTAATGTAAATTTTAAACTAAAGAATTATTCTATTAGTATTTTTTTCATCTAAAGAAAAACCAAAATTTGAAAATCACATTTAATTTCTTCCCTTAGTTTTTTGTTAAAATGTGTCCTGGAGGATTAAAAAACAAAAAACTCTTTCAGCAAGCGTTACTAGAGCATTGTTTGGAACGCAAAGAAAAAATTTCCTTCAAAAGTTAAAGTACTGTAAAAGTTTGTATCCACTTCCTCCATGAATGGTCTGTAGAAAACTGAAAGGTAAATCTATAAAATGTATGAATTTATAAAATATAAGTCAAAAAAGCCCATTTCAGCTGCGATAATTATAAAAAAATGTTTTGTGAGCGAATTTAGAGACTATTCAAAATTCTAAAGAAAGCTCTAGTCTTACTGTAAGAAAATTTATGAGTTATAATTTGTATTCTATTAATACTTTTTTTAATACGCACATTCAACAGAAATAATTTTTTATCACATTCAACCTATGTGAATAAATAAAATATAAATTTCATCAAGACGTAAATGTCAAGATAAACTAAGTGTAGATTACAATCAACACAAAGTTACAAGAAATAAAATTTCGGTTGTTATAAAATTATTTTCTGTAGTTATAAAATAACTTTCTATATCCAAAAATAGACTACCTAAAACGTTTACGCCAGGTAGATGATAAACTGTATCATAAACATATAATCAACATTAATAAATAAACTCAGAAATAATTAATAATAACTCATTATACAGGAATCTTTTAGATGTCTTTCAAACAAACACAGTAACAAATTTCTTATCAGACGGGCAAATATTACCGTTGTAAGATAAATGAGAAATTTCGCTTTTGAGATTTACATAAAATGCGGTTCTTTCTAATATTAATCATCAACGGTCACTGCCTAGCTAAAATGTATACCATCGGCTAAGATTGTTTGGATTTGTATTCATTATAAAGATTATGAACCGTACTTTTAAAAACGCTATTTAATACGAAGTTAAACATGCAACGTAGCAATAGGATTTGCTTTTGTAGATAATGCAGAAACCCATTATCAGTAAAGAACACTATAAAGCTAATTTATAAGTTCTTCCGCTTATAGAATTCCGTTGTAAAGAGGGATGAAGGAGAATACTTATTTCAGTAATTTCCGATAGATTTCCATCCTATTTTGGAAATCTTTATTGCCTCTGACCCGTGTTTAGTTAAATTTTTTCTAACGTAACAGCTTTAAATGAAAGCGGCAGATGTAATGTATGTACTTATAACCTGTTTAAGGACATTTTGATGTTATAGTTCATTACATGCTTATGAATCTGCTAGAAGAGAAACAGATGTTATGAAGATGTCTCAGCCTTTATGAGCAGACTAGCACACTAACTGAAAAACATCATCACCAAAATTTAACACAATTATCCCATTTAAGAAAAGTTATGATAGATTAAAGCTACGACAACATGTGTCTTTACTTGTACGATAATAGGTAACTTCTAGAGCCTCTTCTGTAACGCGATTTTAATATTAAATCGAAATGTTTATTTCTAGAGAAGAAAAACCAAAATATGATGACTGTGATACTTTTCTTACAGGAAAACAAATCATAAGATTTTTAAGGGAAGTGTGTACTCTTTAGAGAATTAAGGATGAAGTTTGGTGTGCAAAATACCATTTCTTCTGACTTAGGAAGAAGAAGAAAGAACAGACGAAATATTACATGATGAATTCATTACTTTAGTAATTCTTTTCGAATTCACTGATATCCATGTTTTTAAGCTATAATTTGCTGTACATAATATTTTATATGCAATTTTTTACAGATGAAAACATGTTCAATACTAAGTGTGATTATGGATAGGATTTTATCACATGAATAAATAAATGAATTATTATGAACGGAATCAAATTATCTCATTAATTTGTTAAAGATTATGCTGGTTGCGAATACGAATGAAAGATAGCAAACAACGAAAACTTCTGGCAGAAGTTGGAAAGCTATGATATATACAGTTATAAAATTGTCAAAAAAGAGAAGAGAAGAGAACGGTGTTATATGTTTGGTGAGATTGGTTAGCCCAAATCCTCTATAATGAATGGTGGAATGAATTACTGAAGGCAATACTGAAAAGACGATTACAAAAACAGAAAGATAATATAAATGACAAACTGAAATTGAAATCTTCTACCTCATTTAGTATCGAAAATAAACAATTACGGTGGAGTGGACCTCTAAATGAGATGGAATCCATCAGTCGCCAAAATCAAGACTTTTGAATGAATTTCAGTCAAAAGAAAGAAAAAAGGAAGATAACTCACCGGGAACGACGGTAAAATTTCAATTATAAGAAAGCGAGCTGTAGATGAAACATTATGAACGAGATCGGTGAAATTTAGAATGCGGGAACCATTGTGATGTTTTTATTTATTATGTGTTTTAGAACTCGAATATAAAATAAAAGGAAAGACCCATCAGATTGGTGAAATGACCATGTTTTTTTTATTATAAAAACCGCATTAATTTGAAAAATGACAAGGTATGAAGCAGTAAAATAAATGGAGCATTTATTATAAACGGCTCCATTTAAGGAGCTATCCGATGGCTTGTGGGTTTAAGATCCCACCCGTAAGATGCTTGCTTAGGAGTAATATCTTTTTTATGAATATTTGTAGCACGTGAAAAATATCAAACCTAATCGGAGTAGTTTAACCAGGTACCTTTAAAGTGTTACTCGTTGACTATCACCAGTTGTTTCTCATTTAACATTTACCTTTCTCATTTAATGTAAATATGGTTTTGCTTGAAAAAGATATTTCGTTTTAAAACCTCTTCAGACTTCGCTTGTAGATAAACTACCATAAGCATATTTGTTTAATGAACTTTTCTTCTACGTAACGGTTCATAGGTTGTCATTTTCTTTCATATTGTTCTACCTCGTTCCTCGTCATGCCTCTTGCTCGTTACCAATATGTTTTCAGATATATTCACAAAAGAACAGTAAATAAAGTTATTTTTTACGCTATTAGTTAATCATTCAATATATCTTTAATATTAAATCTTTTATAGTTCATTGTTCATTTTTAGTTGTTGCATGTTTATTTAACGATATTCTTCGACACGATAGGACAAAAAGTATTTTGGTATTAAAAATGTGTAATAAAATTTTTAACAGTAAATAAATAAATAAGATTATATTTATTACATTAACAGGTGGATTTTTTAAAACAACAATCCAAAAAGAAATTGTGAAACTTATTTTGTGCATTATAATATCAATTCAGAATCAGTACCTTACAGTTATTTTGGCAGATTTTACTACTATAATCATTTTTATAAAAATTATAACAATTATTTATTAAAAATTTAATCTTGTTTTTTCCTAAGAGAAATCTTTCGTCTGGAAATTAAATCTATTTGAAATGGTTTATCAAAACATATAACAAACAACTTAACGCTCAATACAAAAATGAAAAACGACAGAGAAAGAAAGAGGAAAATAAATTTAAGGGTGTCTTTTCTTTCACATTAAAAAATTAATAATCAATATTCGTTGTAGAAAACTGAACTAGCTATTAAATATAACGTTTATGTCTCAAGTCAGACAGATTTTGTTTTATTGTTGTTCTTTTTTTTTACACATTATATTAAAATAATTTGCCCACAGAAAAATATATTGTTATATTTTTTCCTTTAATACCTAATAATAATTCAGGACATCTGCGAATATTCATTTATAGGTATAAAAAACCTCTTTCTCTTTTTCCTTTTAGCCTTCGGGAATTACCATTCAGGTATTACTTCAGAGGATGAATGAGGATGATATGTATGACTGTAAATGAAGTGTATAGACTTGTACAGTCTCAGTTCGACCATATCTGAAATATGTGATTAATTGAAACTCAACCACCTAAGAACACCGGTATCCACGGTCTATTAATCAAATCCGTATAAAAGTAACTGCCTTTACTAGGACTTGAACACTGGAACTCTCGACTTCCAGATCAGCTGATTTGGGAAGACGCGTTCACCACTAGACCAACCCGGTGGTTAATTAGAAAAAAAACCTATTCGGTCATAAGTACACTTCAGCAGTCGTAGCCCGACTATTATTGTAGCCTATCGTAAATAAATAGATCTCGTTACATACATCATCAGAATTAGCAAAATTTATAGCAGCTTTATTCTCTGAAGTAAACCTATTTTTTGAACAAAACTGGTAAATATAAAGCAGCAATTATTATTATTTGTAACGGAAATAATCAATTATCAATATAATAATATTCCTTCTATATAATCAGCCAGTATAAAAAAATACTTCAATTTTATTTTTGCAGCTCATTAGTTAAGTATTTCAACATATTCTAACAGTAATTTTTGCAATAGAATATTTTTTTATTTTAATGTAGAATGTACGGTTGTAGTTGAAACATTATAAAAGAATATGTATTCGGCGGTTAAATTGGAATAAGTTCATGCGAAAGCTGTTTGCTGAGTGTAAGGAAATGTAAAATTCGGTTTGATAAATATAACCCTAAAAAATGAATGAAATTTAAACACGTTTTTATAAATGCTCTAATAATATATTAATCTGTAATCCTTCCAAATTTATTATTATTTATTCATAACCTCTTTATACTACTAATAGAAACCGTAGACACATTACATTGGCCGCTTCATATAGCAGGTAAATCCGTTTCCATATCGTATATTCAATATGCAAGTAGTTGTGTTGTAATTATTATTAAACTAATTTTTCTTTATGCCAAGCATAATTATCTGGTTATACTGCAGTTTGGAAAATGAAAGAACGTACACGATCTTAAGACTGCAATAATTTCTCGACTAACAATCTTAAAAAATGCAATATATACTAAAGTAGTTTTTCATTTCCATTCTAGTTCATAAAAAAACTTATGAAAATAAAATTATTAATAAAAAAAATCTGAACTTACCAGATGTTTTACACGAATGTATAGTCGTGCAAATTTTTACCTGGATGAATAAGAATTCCGCAGCCATATTCAGAAATAACAACTTTACAACGTAGTTGTAAGGAAATGTAAAATTCGGTTTGATAAATAAAAACCGTATCATTTACCTTACAGAAAGTTAGAAGAATCTTTTAGATTTTGTGACAAATTTCAGAGTGTACTGCGGAAAGATTGTTAAATGTGTCATTTGTGTTCAAAATTTTAAACGAAATTCTTTAAAATAAATAAATACGAATATTAAAAGTGAAGAAATATATAAAGATGATTTAAAATAAATATTTACAAGAATTATATAATCAAACTTTCAAAATCTAGAGTTCATTTAGACAAAGTGATAGCTTCTCAAATAACTTGAATCTGCGTTTTTGGTGGTTATTTTTAACAACATATTTGGACTTTAGCATATACCCTTAAAAACGTATATTGACATATAGATGTAGTACAAAATCCTTTTTAAATTAATTACAGAAAGTTAAAAATTGAAGATAAATAAATAATAGCAAAATAAATGCCGATCCGTTCAAAGAATTTTCTGTAAAAAAATATACAATATTTAATTACTCCAACATTTATTTCACTTAGATTATAAGCACTTCCATATTTGTTTTACCGACTCATGAAGTCATAAGCTAGTAAATGTAGTGCTTCTGAGAGATCACGATCACGCACATACGTGGTAAACTACCAATCACGGACGGTGAGTAACAAATGAAACCTCTCAGCACATTTTATATAAATTAGATTTATTAAAAACATAAACCAAATCTGTAAAAGCTATTAATAAAATACCATTATTAATCAGCCAGAACCATTGTTACCGCCTCCCTCTACCGATTAAATTATTTTGCAGCAGGTTTCTTTATTCTCATCCACGGATGAAATCGGAGAGAGATTCATATCAAATTTTCAATGTTTTTTTTTCATACCTCAACTCGGCCAGAAGTTGATTTTTGCCGGTTGAGTGGCTTGTACTGAAATAAATGCTAGAGGCACATCCGCCATACATGGAATATTCCATTTAGGTAAAACACGATACTTCGTCCCGGTCCATTTACTCAATGACCTGCATGATAGAAATGGCTAAATGATAAGTAGTAATTTATTATATGAACTAATATAACTATTTTATTTCATTTTTTAACAATTATTTGTCGGCGTATAAGTTAATAATGAAAGTTGTCGGTTTTACTAAGAAAATGCTAAAGAACCTTAACGCTATGTTAAAACTTAGCGTTAAACTGTTTCATTCTAATGACGTTTAAAAAATGAAATTAAACTGAACCAAAATGTAAAATAAGTACAGTAAAATATTAACAAAATTGCGCGAAAAAATGAAAGTATAATTAGAACTAATAATTTTCTCGATCATAATAGTTGAAAAAATATACCTGTTTCTTAGATAGGTAATAAGACCTATTTTTCTCTTTCTGGTTAATATTTTCTTACCAAGTGTACATTAAATAGAAATTGTTTTATTGATTGCAAAAATAACTCTGTAAAATATTCTTCTTACCAAAAAATATATTACACTGCTGTACAATAAGCTCGTAGTTCTTAAGCTGATGCTCTTACTTACTTCCTGTAAGCTTTTCTTACAAAATGAATTGTAGTAGGTGATATTTCTTCATTTCTCATTGCACATTCTATATTATAAATTTATGGTGATATACTATCTTTTTCAACTTGCAGAATTCTCGACTTCAGACTCCATTGGCACAATATTTCTGAGTTGTTGATCCTGAAAATTTAAACCAGAATGTCTCTGAAAAGGCCATATCACAAAACTCACACTTACTTAGTCTTACTGTAAGCCAGTTTTCACAACTTAAACTCCTTAAGATCCTTAAATTAAAACTCCTTAAATTCGTGTTCCTTCATGGAACACGAATTTTCATCTCACACAAACCTTATTCGTTGAAAGGCTTCTCTAGTTTTAGTAGTGATATATTTTATTTCCGCATAATATTCTCAGTCTAAATAAATCCAAGATAACTAAAATACTCCACTACTTCCATGTAGATATTATTCACTCAATCCAAGATCAGGGAGTTTACACTTCTTTAAAATCATATTCATGGCCTGCTAATGTTCAAATTAATATCATATATCACCTACCTCCGCCAAACAAACACTTACTCTCTGCAGACCATCAAATGGATCCTTCATTAGAAGCTTGTCATCCGAAAAACGTTTGTTGTTAATACAAGGTTCATAAAAATGTGATGTGGGAACCACATAACTTCCTTTTACGCCTACTAAATTACACATTTTTTTTTAAAATAAAAAGTGCATAAAAATTTTATTTTTTATTTTTTTATTGTTACTACTGAATTATTATTCATCGTACAAATCTTATTACAGTCAAAAGTTAATAATTATTAATAAATCAATATATTTAAATTAAAAATAAAAATTAAATAAAAGGAGAAGAAGTCTGATTCGAGCCGATGTGCCTTCTCCTTCTAAGATCCAAATATTTCATAAATTAAAATTTCATTTGGCTATAATTCTGGAACTATTATATGTAAGTACCACTTAATAATCGTTGAAAAGCCATCAATGAGGTTTTATTATTGCAGTTAAGAAAAACTCCAAAACCATTTTTTTGGATTTTGAGCTTTTTAGGACAAGTCAAATTGCAATCAAAAGGGAAAGTGCACAACTAGATGTTACAAAAGTCCTAAATCAAAAATTTCAACATCCTGCGGCTTTTGAGTTATGCGATATAAATACATACGTACGTACAGACGTCACGCCGAAATTAGTAAAAATGGATTCAGGAATGGTCAAAATGTCTATTTCCGTTGAAATTTGAAAACCGAAATTTTTCGCGATCACAATATTTACTTTACTTCGTATAAGGAAGTGATTATGGTCTTACACTGATCACGATTTCTTTGAATAGTTGTTTTGAATTGAGATCGGATAACAGGAATGGTAATCAGACACAGTCCTGTCAAGATCCGACTTACTTCTTCAATGATCTACTCGTACATGTACTAGTATGCAATAGGGTCTTAAATAGAGCACTAGTAGTCTTTAATGTAGGGTGCAATTATTCAAAACCTTTTTCATCCGATTCAGTACCATGAGTAACATTTAACAGTTTCCGATTTTATCTTTAATCAAATGCCTTCCGAATCGATAAAGCATGCATGAGAAATTTCATTAATATTTCTACATCAGCTTACTGAACCAAGGCATCTCTCGTTCAGAATCCCTAGAAAGACCAAATTGGGTGTTTCAATTTTTCACTAAATGAACTGAGCTCATGGATGGTTTTTAAGAAAATTTAAAGTGAGCCTTGCTTCTTATAAAGGATTCCGTCTCTTTAAAAAAAAAAATTGCTTTGAACTGTTTTAACAGAGTAGTGCAGATGAAACAGGGATCTACCCTAAATTATAAATTAAATAAACATAGACATACAAGCTACTTTTCATTAGCAATTAAACAATTCCAAATGGACCCTGTTACCGCTTTTCATTTTGATAGAAATCTTTTGCAGTTTAATTTCTTATCGAATCGCTCATCGCAAACAGTAAATGTTCGTGTTGTTTCTAAATAAATAAATAAAACTCTTTTATTGTAGTCGGCAGCTGGTTACTACCATTATCTAGTCTGTCTGGTCAATGGAGTGCCCTACGTTTTGCACGTCCCTTCATGAGTAAGGATATGTCGACATGAAGAAGTAGGACTCCTTATTAAACAAAAATTGTGGCAGTTTTAATGGGCTTCAATTATTTTCTCAAATGCTTTTAATAGTAGAATACATTCTATCCGCACTACAGAGAACATCCTTTTTAAAAAAAAAAAACTTTTTGTTTAAGACATGAGAGGGATGGAGAACATGAAATAAGTTAGAAAAGACCAGATAAACAATTTGTTTTTATTGTAACCATATTTATAATCAGCAGGTGCCTAAAAATACAAATTCAGGATATATGATATAAGACGAAAGTTACCTGAAAATCGCTTCTATTCTCAAGTCACCAGCATCCCATGCAAGGAATGCAATAAAAGCGGTGAGTGAACTGGTTTACTCTTATCACTTGGATGAGGAGAACTTATTTACAACTGATTTCCAGATTACGGAAATTATTCTTAGACATTTATGGAAATGAAAATTCGAAAGATTAATTAACTCCATTTTCAGGATGGATATTAAATAAGTGACAGCAATCAGAATTATTTTCTATGCTGTTTACTAAACAGGCAAACAAACATTGTGGTGAACCGAATGAAGCTGTGGCTGGTATGACTGAACAATAGTAATAGTGAAGCAGGTAACAAGAGACTACTTCATTGAAACATGATATATCTGAAAAAGTGCTTGTTATCCTTAAGAACAGCTAAACCGTTTCAGGGGGTGACTTCTGTCTCAGACATCAGAATGTTTGAAACCGTTTGGTTATAACACCTGACAAACTTCAGAAACTTTACTTAAATGAATGAAATATGTTAATTACATCCATAGTAGATTTACTTAGGTCTATGAAGAAAATCCTCCTCTATGAATCATGAGACCTTGCCGTTGGTGAGGGGGCTTGAGTGCTTAGGGATACAGAGTAGCTGGACCGAAGGTGCAACCATATCGGAGAGGTATCTGTTGAGAGCCAGACTAAGGAATGATTCCTGAAAGAGGGCAGCAGCTTTTTCAGTAGTTGTTAGGGGCGTGAGTCAGGACGACTTAAACGGCCGTATCAACATCACTCAGTCCTCTGAGTACTGCGCAGCTGAAAGCAATGGAAAACTACAGCTGTTTTTTTTTTTCCAAGAAAATGTGGCTCTGCATTTTCAAAAGCAATAATGGAGGCGCCTTCCTTGGTAAAATATTCCGGAGGTAAAATAGTCCCCCGTTCGGATCTCCGGGTGGGGACTACTAAGGAAGGGGTCACCAGAAAAGTAAAAAATAACATTCTACGAGTCGGAGCGTGGAATGTTAGAAGCTTAAAAAAGGTTGGTAGGCTAGAGAATTTAAAAAGGGAAATGGATAGGGTAAACGTGGATATAGTAGGAATTAGTGAGGTGAGGTGGGAAGAGGAAGGCGACTTTTGGTCGGGTGACTTTAGAGTAATTAACTCAGCGTCAAATAATGGGCAGGCAGGAGTAGGTTTCGTGATGAACAAGAAAATAGGGAGGAGAGTGGAGTATTTCAAGACGCATAGCGATAGAGTCATTGTAATAAGGATAAATTCAAAACCTAAACCGACAACGATTGTTAGCGTCTATATGCCTACAAGCGCCCATGATGATGATGAGGTAGAATGTGTATACGAAGAGATTGATGAAGCAATTAAACACGTAAAAGGAGATGAAAATTTAATAATAGTTGGAGATTGGAATGCAAGCATTGGAAAAGGCAAGGAAGGAAATATAGTGGGTGAATACGGGCTGGGCAAAAGGAATGAAAGAGGGGACCGACTTATAGAGTTTTGCACGAAGTATAATTTAGTAATTGCCAACACCCAATTTAAAAATCATAATAGAAGAATATACACTTGGAAAAAGCCAGGCGATACTGCAAGGTATCAGATAGATTATATCATGGTTAAGCAAAGATTTAGAAATCAACTCGTGGACTGCAAAACTTACCCTGGAGCAGACATTGATAGCGACCATAATTTGGTGATAATGAAATGTAGATTGGGGTTTAAAAACCTGAAGAAAAGGTGTCAGATGAATCGGTGGAATTTAGAGAAGCTTGAGGAAGAGGAGGTAAAGAAGATTTTTGAGGAGGACATCGCTAGAGGTCTGAGTAAAAAAGATAAGATAGAAAATGTAGAAGAAGAATGGGAGAATGTTAAAAAGGAAATTCTTAAATCAGCAGAAGCGAACTTAGGCGGAATAAAGAGAACTGGTAGAAAACCTTGGGTTTCAGACGATATATTGCAGCTGATGGATGAACGTAGAAAATATAAGAATGCTAGTGATGAAGAAAGTAAAAGGAACTATCGGCAATTAAGAAATGCTATAAACAGGAAGTGCAAACTGGCGAAAGAAGAGTGGATTAAAGAAAAGTGTTCAGAAGTGGAAAGAGAAATGAACATTGGTAAAATAGACGGAGCATACAGGAAAGTTAAGGAAAATTTTGGGGTACATAAATTAAAATCTAATAATGTGTTAAACAAAAATGGTACACCTATATATAATACGAAAGGTAAAGTCGATAGATGGGTGGAATATATTGAAGAGTTATACGGAGGAAATGAATTAGAAAATGGTTTTATAGAGGAAGAAGAGGAAGTTGAGGAGGATGAAATGGGAGAAACAATACTGAGATCTGAATTTAAGAGAGCATTAAAAGATTTAAATGGCAGAAAGGCTCCTGGAATAGACGGAATACCTGTAGAATTACTGCGCAGTGCAGGGGAGGAGGCGATTGATAGATTATACAAACTGGTGTGTAATATTTATGAAAAAGGGGAATTTCCGTCAGACTTCAAAAAAAGTGTTATAGTAATGATACCAAAGAAATCAGGGGCAGATAAATGTGAAGAATACAGAACAATTAGTTTAACTAGTCATGCATCAAAAATCTTAACTAGAATTCTATACAGAAGATTTGAGAGGAGAGTGGAGGAAGTGTTAGGAGAAGACCAATTTGGTTTCAGGAAAAGTATACGGACAAGGGAAGCAATTTTAGGCCTCAGATTAATAGTAGAAGGAAGATTAAAGAAAAACAAACCAACATACTTGGCGTTTATAGACCTAGAAAAGGCATTCGATAACGTAGACTGGAATAAAATGTTCTTATTTTAAAAAAATTAGGGTTCAAATACAGAGATAGAAGAACAATTGCTAACATGTACAGGAACCAAACAGCAACAGTAGCAATTGAAGAACATAAGAAAGAAGCCATAATAAGAAAGGGAGTCCGACAAGGATGTTCTCTATCTCCGTTACTTTTTAATCTTTACATGGAACTAGCAGTTAATGATGTTAAAGAACAATTTAGATTCGGAGTAACAGTACAAGGTGAAAAGATAAAGATGCTACGATTTGCTGATGATATAGTAATTCTAGCCGAGAATAAAAAGGATTTAGAAGAAACAATGAACGGCATAGATGAAGTCCTACGCAAGAACTATCGCATGAAAATAAACAAGAACAAAACAAAAGTAATGAAATGTAGTAGAAATAACAAAGATGGACCACTGAATGTGAAAATAGGAGGAGAAAAGATTATGGAGGTAGAAGAATTTTGTTATTTGGGAAGTAGAATTACTAAAGATGGACGAAGCAGGAGCGATATAAAATGCCGAATAGCACAAGCTAAACGAGCCTTCAGTAAGAAATATAAGTTGTTTACATCAAAAATTAATTTAAATGTCAGGAAAAGATTTTTGAAAGTGTATGTTTGGAGTGTCGCTTTATATGGAAGTGAAACTTGGACAATCGGAGTATCTGAGAAGAAAAGGTTAGAAGCTTTTGAAATGTGGTGCTATAGGAGAATGTTAAAAATCAGATGGGTGGATAAAGTGACAAATGAGGAGGTATTGCGGCAAATAGATGAAGAAAGAAGCATTTGGAAAAATATAGTTAAAAGAAGAGACAGACTTATAGGCCACATACTAAGGCATCCTGGAATAGTCGCTTTAATTTTGGAAGGACAGGTAGAAGGGAAAAATTGTGTAGGCAGGCCACGTTTGGAATATGTAAAACAAATTGTTAGGGATGTAGGATGTAGAGCGTATACTGAAATGAAACGACTAGCACTAGATAGGGAATCTTGGAGAGCTGCATCAAACCAGTCAAATGACTGAAGACAAAAAAAAAAAAAAATGAAGAAAATATCATGGAAGGGCCTATTAAATTAAAAATAAACTCAATGAAACATCATAAGACGATATATTTGATTTACTTGACTAATAAATCAGTATAAATACTTATAGAAAATTATATAACGGTCTATATTACATATTGTGTATATAATTGTGTATTCGTACATACGTACGAATGCACATGTAGCCTAAAAAAAATTAATCTATACTAATAATTAAAACTTAATACATACCTATAATATCCGTAATTAATGATAATTACAATGATTATACGTAATGGCAGAAAGGGGCATCTACTGTGCTTCACGTTGTAGACGTATCTATCCAAAATAATGGTAATAATATATAATAAAATAACGAAAATAGGATTGCGAAATACTTCCTCTTCCTGAGGAACTGAAAAGTTCCGAAGTATACGTTGTGCCTATTATGGTGGCGGTCAACGACATTATCTATAATTCTCTTGTCAAGAACTTGACAGTAGCTTATATAATGAGTTCCTCAGGAAGAAATATTATAACTTAACAATAATATAGCAGCAGTTATAATTATTAATTAAAGTAGTGAGATTTACTGCTTAAATGGTATTGAGTTTTCTTCTTTTTTTTTAACTTTTTTTAAGGGAAGAGAAAATTGATAACTTGCCTACTTTTAATGTAGATGTCATTATTCATCCCCAATAATAGAATTAATTATTTTCGGTTCTATGAATGCAGTTGAGTAGGGTCCTTCGAAAATTGTAGACATTCTTTGTAATTCATACCTGGATGACCCTATTTAATGTCAAAGTAGTTACTTTAATAAATGCTGTTTACAGTTGTAAACAGCATTTATTCGGAACGCTCCATTAAAATTATTTCATTAGTGATGGAAAGTAGATTAAGATAAAGTTGAAAATAATATATAATTTTGCATAGCTAATTATGTGTTTTACTGAAATGCAAATATAATAACTGCAAATACATATAAAGTTGTTGGTGTAAAATGACAAAATAATTGTTTAAAAATATATTCGGAGGTAAAATTTATAAGAACCCACTACTATACTATTAGATACTATTTCTTAAAATAACATTATTAATAATTATTAAGGATTACGAAACTAAAATACGATGTTATAGATTGAAAAATTGATATTTCTCACTGCCAGTACATAATAGTGATGTTTCTCATTTGTAGAGTATATTAAAATGTTATCAGAAATAAATAATTACTGAATATTAATAAAATGTTCTAATGAAATAGCTACTGAATGAGTAACCAGTTTAATGCTGTTAACTTTATGAGTTCATAAAACTAATCGTGTTAAAGAAATAATGAAAAATGCGGAAGTTTATAACGTGAACAAAATTTAAAACAACGAAGTGTATATAATACACTCAAATAGTTGAAATGTGAAAAAAGAATATGAAAAAAAATTTTTAATGCGTATTTCGAATTTTAAATTCTACAACTTTTTTAACGTTTTAAATTCAGTATTAATATTATTTTTTTATTTTGATTAATAAAGAAAATATCCCCGATTATTATTCTTCGCTCCTAACTTACAACATTGACTGTGTCTTTATTTTCTTCATTGTACCAATCACCAATTCTGTTTTTCTTTGGAAAAAGGTAATTATTTAATTTCAGAAAGTACGATTCGGACAAAATCTTTTACATCTTTTGAAATTTAACGGTAATCCTTGACTACTCTGCGTTCAGAGTATGAGGCTCGTCCATTATATATATATATAAAATTCTGAAAAACATAATATTTCGGTTCTAGATATATATTTATTATTTAACTTCAAAAAAGATTTTAAAACGATTTATTTAATGATAATATTAAGGATTCATCCCAAGCTGATGGCTTAATTCCAGTACTATTAAACTAATTTTTGTATAAAAAAATTGCATATTCTCTAAATTAAAATAAAAACGTTAGCCAATTCTCACCTCACGTAAAGACAGAAAATACCAGTCGTGTAATAATACGATTAAATATCATTGTTAGCAAATTCCGTACTGTTGTAATCAGGCTTAATTAATCGTTTTCATATACTTAAATTTATAAATATCTGCATAAACAATTTATTGTTCAGTTGCTTATATAACGTAATACTTATTAACATATTGACCGTTAAAATAGGCTGTCAAAAATGTAAAAAGGAATCAAAGAAAATCATGTAAATTGTGTTAGTTTACATTATATAATATAGCTGTAATTAGCATAAACAAATTAATTTATTCACAATGACGATAAGATGAATGATAATAATTACAAATTTCTTAAGCTAATTAAGATATAATACATCTAATGATGTTAAATGTAATATTAAAATATTTTCTCAAAGAAAAATATTTTAATTTAACGCATTTATTTAGCTATATCTGAAAATATTAAGTGAAGAGAGTGAAGATAGCCTATTCTGTAATTTTTACCAAAATCGGTTTTACTATTCATGCGTTAATCTGACAAGCAAATATAAATCAATGTAATGAGCTAATAGGAAACGGGTGCAAATTGAGATAATGGTGTTTAGCTATAGTTTCATATGAAATGAAAAGATGCCTTGAAATATATTTTTACCAATTTAGAATTTTATCTTGAAGTTCTCCGTATAAAATTTCACTTTTTCTTCACCCAAAGAAAAATTTCTAAAAACTCGCTGAATCTCGAGAATGCACTGTCCAATTTTCGTAAATGAAAAAAAGAGTTAGTTCAGACTACCTTCTAAAGTATTTCAGAAACCATATAGCATTCCCCAATAGAACGTGACTTAGTCTGGGACGCGAAAGAGTATCATAACAGAAAAAGTATTATACAGTACAATAAACTTGATTTAAAACAATCTATTTTATGTTACTTAAAGAATAATCTTTGGTTTGGGCTGTCAAACAAATTAGTCTTAATATATTTATTCCCAATTCTTTTTTAAAATTCCCGGACGGGGAGATACTCTAAAATTCCTTTGGGTTAGCGCCCCCACGGCCCTAACCTCTGCGATGTTTCTTCCCACTGCACACTGAGCTGCTGAACCTTCTACACCATACACATACACGACACCACAAACGCTAAGCAAATTTCAACATATAATCCTTCACGCTCTGCTGGAGTGGTCCGTCATATTGTTATATCGTCCATTATGTTCCTTCGGTGATTGTTGGTCTACTTGAAAAAACCAACAATAATAATGGAGGTTTGAAAAACCTTCGACCGACGTCATCAAGTGACAAGAGACAAGTAATGTAACACAAGAGTGCTAAGTTAACCGATGTAGGATTTCGTATAGTAAAATTTAAGGGAAAGACGTTGGAAAGGACGAAATAATAGTGGAGCCACATAATATACTAAGTTCCAGCAAGTGAATAATTTTTTGTCGTAACTTATCTGACATAAAATTATCAAAGACCTCAGAAAGCTACTACCGCCGTCGGTTACTTCCATACACAGGATCATGAGGAAGGAGAATGGTGTTGATGTGCCAACATTCTTACTTATCTTAAACTTTTCTGCTCCAACTGTTTCTGAGAGAATAAGAATTGGCTACTTCTCTGTCCTCGTGCAAACACATGAGCTAAACCCGAAACACTACTTTGAGTGTTAGGATTTTGGTAAAAAAAAAATCGGTTGCACAAAGGAGCAAGTTTGTGCGCATTGTAGCTGTACGGGACACTAATATAGCGCGTTCACTTAAGCTGAAAAGTGTGTTAAATGTAAGGGTTCACATTCGGCGGGACCTCGAAAATACCTTGTTTTTAAGGAGAATCACTCTACATTAAAGAATTGTATTGAACAGAAAGTGTTCTTTCCTTTGTCGGGAATATAGAAAATCCATCAACATGAGGAATCCTGTAATGCCCGGTGTTGGTTTTGTCCAAATGTCTCTAAGAATGTGCGAAAAGAATATGAGTTTGAATCGTGCAAAAATCTATACAGTCTGGTACAGGTAAAAGTTTGTCTGACCAGGTAAAATCCCTAGCTTCTACTATTGCCGCGTTGAGTATTGGAGGGAAGGATAATTCAGGGGAAACACCGACAGTGAAGTACCGAAAACCACATTAGTCAGTACAACAGTAAATAAAATTCCCGCTGTACATACTCTATGGCAAACTACTAACACCCTAGTGAAGAGATCTAAAGAGGTCGTCGTCTGGTAAAGTATTCCGGCCTCGCATCCCGGAAATCCCCACCACCATCTCCATCTCACCACGTCTCTTCGAGGATATGGTGATTAGAGCACGAAGAAATAAAACACTTCCTATAAGCCTTAAACACAAAAAAGACCGGATATCTGACACATAATTTTCTAGCAATGTTCTACGTATAACGTAGAACATTACTAACGGGAAAAACCCAATTTTATCGTGTAAAAATATTATTCACTGGAATGTTTGCCGTCTCCAGGATTTGGTTTGTCTGGAATTTCTCCCACAACCACCCAATTCGTTCGCCCTAAATCATAAGACCGAATGTCCGTGTGACAAACGGCTACTGTGCCTCAAAAACGGTTTAGCGACCAATTCCTAATTAGCTCCTATAGCTTACCTAACTGAGTGAGCGGAATAAGCGTAGTGCCCTACACCACCCGCTTGCGTGTCCCAACGCTCACTTGTCATATATTACTAAAGTGGGTAGGCGCACCCCGTCTACATACCAAAATATATGACTTGTCAATAAATTAAAATTTATTTCGTCCACGAAAGCAATTTGCTGGCTCACCTAGGTCAAAATTATTAGGTAGTCAAAATTAAATTTTGAATAAGTGCTCGATTTCTCTCCAAACTATGCACCCAAACGGACGCAGCATAAGATGTCATACTATCGAAGACACCTCGGTAAACCATATACATATGACGGCCCGACAGCCCATAATCGTTTCGAGCAATCCTCCTAAGCTTGTGCATCACAGAGACGGCGTCCACCGCTACTTGCCTAATGCGGTTGCTAATCAGTAATTTCTCATCAAACAAAACACCTAGGTACTTATGAACTCTAACTCGGCTGATTACACAGCCTTTATACTTAATATGGGAGTTACGACTATACGATAATTTGTCTGCACCCATGAGAAGCATACACTTCGTCTTGGGCACAGAAATCTTTAAATTTTGCATGTCCATCCAGCCCTCTGCGGTTGACAAAGCCGCCTGTGCCCGGTCTTCTAGCTGTGGTCGTAAATTATCACGAACAGGATATCTCGCCGTGAGGATATCGAAATCCTACCAAAGGAAGAAAATTCTTTAATACTGTGTGTACAGGAGACTCATCTCTGTCCTCAGGATCGGTGTCTTTTTGGGATATGTCTGTGAAAGATGATACCATCCAGCTGTGGGAAGAAAACGTGAAGGTGTGGCTGTTTTTCTAATGGAAATAATATTAGCCATCCGGATACCACTGAATACAAACAACCCAGTCTTGCAGTCTCAGTAAAGATATCATCGCCATTAAAAATTAATATCTGCCACTTCTCCCTTCACCCAAATTTCGATATCAGAGGGCGATTTATCAATTTTTTTTCACAGCTTCCTTTGCCCTGGCTAATAATCGGCGATTTCAACGCCCATCGTCAATCGTGGGGTTCATCATTGTGTTCTTCTCCAGTTACTATAGTTAAGCGACTAAGGCAAAACTTGAATCTTTACTTGAACTATGGGTCGTAGACTTGTCATCAGGTATGTTATTCTGCATTGATCTATCCTTGTGTTCAGCATTCCTACTTCCACGTCTTACTTGGCACGTATCAAAAACTGACTTGGAAGTGATCAAGACCAGTTATCATCTCAGTCGGAAATAGCAATTTGCCTCAGAGTCTTAGCAGATGGATGGTTGAAAAATCCGATTGGAACGGATACAAAAATTCATATGTTCAATACAGCAGAAGGGGTAGCTCGATCCATCAACTTCCCATATTTTCATATCTGATTCTCGATAGTACTACTGAATTTATCTCATTGACATCTGGAAAACCAAGGCAGCCGTTTGTTCTTTGGTAAGTCAAAGCTTACAGGAGTGCATTAAGAGATCGTCGCTGGGCATTATGAAATCGTAAGCGAAGGACCGTAACAGAAATGCTCTGCATATTTCTGTTGCACAAGCTACAGAAATTGGACATGCAATGAACGAGCAGTTCAATGCACGAGCTGTATGCCGACGGGTGTTTCGGTGGGCTAAATGGAAATTATGACTGAACTATGTCAATACCATTGCTCGGACAAATTTCTTCATCGGTGATTCGCAATGCTGAAACCTGGTAAAGATAAATCATGCTTCTCAAGTTATCGACCTATCTCCATGACAAGTATCCTGCGAAAGGTGATGGAATGAAATGTCAAACTGTCGTCTAGTGTGGTAGGTTGAGAGAGACGTTCTAATTGCCCCCGAACTATGCAGTTTCCACCGAAGTATATCGGCTACCGATCATGTAGTTGCCCCGGAATCTGTTATTCAAAACACCTTTTTACTTCACCAACGCCTGGTTTCTGTATTTTTCGATTTGCAGAAGGCGTATGAAACGCTTTCAAGGAGAGGAATTTTAATACACTGGATTAATTGGGTATAAAAAGGAATCTCCTTGGATTTATGAGGGGTTTCCTCATTAAGCGATCCTTTCGAGTTATAATTGAAACGACAATATATGAAAGTTTCACGCTAGAAAATGGAATACCAAAGGAAAGTGTCCAAAGTGTTCCTTGTTTGCCGTACTCTTGAGTAGAGTAACAAACTGCACGCGAAAACCCGTTATGTGTTCATTGTTTGTGAATGATTTTTCTATTTACGTTGCATGAAAAAATGTAGCTAATTACACAACAACTCATTTAAAATCGTGATGTAAAACGACTGGATTCACGTTTTTCCCAAAAGAAACAAAATACATTTGCATTTTCGGATTTAAGGGACATGTTGACCCTAAACTGTTTTTACATTGTATACAAGTTGAACTGTGCATGCCTGTTACATTTTTAAGATTATGGTTTGAACCAACGACTGACGTGGGTAACACATTTGAAGGAGCTGAAGGTGCAATGTCTAAAAATTCTGGACATGCTGAGTGTTCTACTTAATATTCGTTGGGGACCCGATCATATATGCATGTTCCAGAGCCGAGATCTAGTCCGTTCGAAGCTTAGACTATGGCTGCGTGGCTTATTCATCTGTTCGGGCCAAGATAATCGATGTAGTCCATCATTCATTTATCCGTGTTGCTACAGGTGCTTTTCGCTCAAGCCCCGTGGTAAGTCTACTAGTAGACAATGGTGTCATCTCTTTAGACTAGATGAAGCCAAATGATATATTCCCACGTAGCTCGCATTAAAGTGCAACCAAATCATCCCTACTTCTGATGCGGTATTTTCCAACTGGCATCTTAATCGACATGCGGACCGGTCAAGATGTATTGATCCTCTTGCCATCAGTGCTCATCGGATTTTTTTAGATTTAAATATATAATTACTTCTAGTTCTCAATGTTACTCCATGTTATTACCCACTTGGCGGCTTTCTCTCGTAAATTGCTGCTTTGGCGGTATCATAAAAAGAACACAAATTCGGTTATATTACGGGAAAGGTTTTATGATATAAATAGCATGAATCCAGAACTATAGTTTATACATACGGCTTCAAACACATAATCCTGTTGTTTGTGCTTTTGTCGTGGCCAATACAACATAGATGTTTGGCCTTCCCAGCATTGCCAGTGTTTAGTCGCGGAGCGGTATACTATTAAGAAGGCCTGTGATATACTTAGCTCAACATTCCGACACGTACTTGTGAGTTCAAATACCATGAGTGCCTTGCAGACGAATAGTGATATGTACTCTAGACACACTATTGTCTGTGATATACAGTCTGTTATCTCTGAAATGACTCAGCGTAACACAACCGTGAGTTTCTGCTGAACCCCTAATCATATTGGAATCTCAGGCTATGGTTGAGTAGTAGGAAAATAGGAGTACAGCGTCAAACTCCAAGATGGCGGACTGTCCGCCTTCTTGGATTCCAAGATTGCGGCATCCGCCATCTTGGATTGACGTCACGAATTCAAGATGGAGGTGGACGGCCATCTTGGATTGTGACGTCAGTGACGCCGTAGCCCGTCAGTGTTGCCAATGCGGCTGCATGTGTGTTAGCGAACGTGCGTTGACGTAGCGGCGGCGAGTTGTTGACAGTAAGTGGTGTGGCGCGCGACTAAAGAACACCTGAAGAACTTGGCCTAAGGTTGAGCGTTCTATTTTGAACAGCCGTTACAGTGGTAGGAGTGAAAGTGTCACACCCTTCCGACAAATCTAAGCGCCGGATTCAAAGCGGTTGCGCATGCGCAACACGTAGACCGTTACTGCTGCCACCACCATTAATTAAGTATGGACGTAACTTGAGTATAATCCTGGTCGTTGTGGCAGTTGCACCGGGAGACGACACCCGCTACTCCAGCACCCTGACGAGGCTCGTTCATCAGGAAACGGCTACGGCTGCAGCTGCGAGCGTGTTTGCGTGCGTGCGTTGACGTAGCGACGCAAGTTGTTGACAGTGCGAGGTGTGACGCGCAACTGAAGAACAGCTGACGAACATGACCATGAGCTGGCGGCTGCGACACTAGCGCTCCTAGCGGACACCAGTAAAATTAGTGACGCAGTACCAGCTGTGTGTGTGTGTGTGCATACTGACACCCTACCGACCAATCGCAACGTCGGTTTCAAAGCGGTCGCGCATGCGCAACATAGATACAAGGCGTTCGTATCCCCTCCTACAATGCAACACATTTGGTCGACCTCGAACATGTACATAATGATAATGATGTTACTATGTTAACGTTAACATAACGTTACATGTACATAATGATAATGACTAATGTCACTATGTTAACATAACGTTATGTTAACGTTACATTTACATGATGATGATGTTACTACGTTAACATAACATTAAAGTTAACATAACGTTACATGTGCATAATGATGATGATGTTACTACGTTAACGTTGACATAAAGTTACATGTACATAATGATGATGATGATGGTGATGACTATGATGGATTTGTTAAAGAAAAGGTGGAGGGGATTACCCCACCACGTCTACGGTGATATAATAAAGGGGACTAAGAAAGTTATCTTTGACCTCGCATTCGCAGTTGAGCAACGGTCATAGAAGGAGTTATTGAGTATCACGGCTTCCTCATCAACCAAGGTGAGTTTATAGTTAAAGGACTCCCTGTTGTCAGTGACAGCGGATGCTACATGATCATACATTTTCGTTAACCATACCCGCGCGCTGAATTGAAATCGAAATACAGGCGGATGGCCGCTTGGTTAGAAAGAAACTATCACAAAATAGATTGGGAGTACGGTGACGTTGTATACAGCGATGATGTTATGAAGAAATTTTGATCACAGTTTTCTACATTATACACAAAGAGGTTGGAGAAATCTGAATTGTTGTGTCGATATCATAACAATGTTCGAATGATACAAGAGGACGCACCTGTCCGTACCACAAACTATATCCAAGCGGAAATGTACGTTACAAACCTTTTTTTTTTTTTTTGGTTGTTTGTGGGCGAAAAACGCTTGGGCGACATCATCGCCCGGTAGTTATTATTAAAAGGGTAATATAACTCCAAAATAATAAGCTATACAAGCTGTAAACATAATATTAATCATATAATAAAAATTTACTAAAACAAGCTAAGAAGGCAAAATAAAACCCAAAACTAATATCACAGACAAAGTTGATAAAATATTAAAGATAAAATAATAGAATAAAGAAAGTATAAAATTTACCTAACCCTGATGGGTTGTGCAAAAATCCCACCCCGGATAGTAAAATTAAACACATAGAACTAAAAAATCAAATCGAAGATAAAGGTTAAAATTAATTAAAAACTCTCCTTACAGAAAAACATATATAAGTATATTAAAAAATCCTTTGTAGTAACCCAGTACTATGCAAAACGAGAAACATTCGTTCCAAAACGCTGCCAACATTGCCCAAGATATCACGAATGCTGCTGGGTATATTAAATTGACGACGCAACGCCGCATAACATACGGAGTCAACGAGAATATGGTGCACAGTCATGCGGCAGTTGCATCGTGTGCACAGGGGTGGGTCTCCTCCTGACATTAGATATTCGTGTGTGATCCTCGTATGCCCCAACCGTAACCGGCACGTTACAAACCGGATGTTTCTTTCTATATGGAGGGGTTGAAATTGTTTAAAAAGCTGTTGGATCTGGTCAGAGAAGCGGATCGTTTGAAAATACAAACGTAAACAACAAAGAAGAATAGCCCAAGAACGGTCTTTACTATTCCTTTAACGATTTGTGCATAAGATATTGTTGGTGCAACGAACCGATTAACACGCACAATTTACCACAATGTAGGAATTGCACCAAGGAAAACATCTCGCTGTCAGTAGAGTTTATGTACCTCAAAGAGGGCTGTCGCTTTAGAGCTCATTCTGCTGACGAAACCACATCTTTGGTTGGTGGTCTCAATTACAGTTGTAGCCTTCCATCTTGGCTTAATGCCGGGAATATTATATATGCTTGCTTCGTGGATCACATAAAATCATTCGCAAGAAAAAAAAGTATAAAATAGTAAAAAACTATATAAAAACCGGTTCGAGTGTTTTATAGTAGGCCTCTAGGGGAGAGATTTAACTCATGTAAACAAAAATCTCAACGCGCCGCGGTTTCTACTTCCAGGGTAGTGTAGAAATGCAACTGGTAAATAGGTACAGTTTAAAGATGGATGTTGATATAGCCTCATCGGTGTGGTTAGTTCGTTATTTCTCATTTCCTCGGGTACGGGCGTTGCGACATCTGATTAAAAGTGTGAACGCGGCGTTCCCGCACGCTATGAGTACGACTATTGATATAGATCGTTTCAATATTGTTTGACTGGTGATCACGTATAACGCGAACTATGATGAAATTCACAGTCGATTGCAAGAATATCTCGATAGTTTGAAGATAGATACTGTTGATGGTATGTGTAGACATCGTATTGGTTGTGGTGGTGGGGATAGGATATGTTAAAAGACTTTGAAAAAGATTGGATCGTTGTGAGCGAGTATGATATCCATAAGTTTTTGGATAAAAAGTTAAACAAGTTAGACGATAGAATCGCAAAGACGAATCGTACATTGGACAATTACAAAGACGTATTGATTCTGTGCAAAAGGTTGTTGGATTTATAGTAATGATTATCGGACGGATTATGGGGTTGGGTTATGACTAATTGAAATCGGTTACACGATACATGTGTAAACATTGTTTATGATGTTTGTCGAACACTGTGATGGTGACAAATATGTCGGTCATGCAATCAAGTGTTATAAATTCGACTATTGCGGTCGAGGGTTCCCCGAATACCTGTGCTCCTGCGAATTAGTTATTGGACACATGATGAAAATTAAACCGCTGTAAAATATTTACCGAAAAGAGTGGTAGTGGTGGTGGAAAGGTCGATGACACAAGTATATACACTGCAGTCGATCATTCGTACATGAGCTCTGCCAGTGTGATGATGGATGCCTTATTGTTTATTAACGTTTTCAACGATGAAGATTGTTTTCTCAAACGGTTACCATTGAAGAGGTTGACCGATCTTCATATCGGTATTGATTATGTATTATTGGACATGAGAAAGATATATACATCATACGGTGAGGTTCGCATTTGTGTCAACTTATACGACACCGATTCTGACAACGAATGGTATTGTTTTCAGTTATTATTACCAAAGAGCTATACAAACAAATTTACCGAAAACGAAATGACCGTTGTACGACGTCATTCGATGAAGCTAACTTATTACGGAGTAAAATATGACCAAGACGACAATGGTGGTGGTGGTCTCACTGAAGAATTAAAATTAAGTTTATTAGACATGGTAATATTTGATGCAATTTGTAACATATGTCGTTTCTTAGAATTACACTATAAACACTTTGTGTAACATGATATACTGATATACTGTTTCCGTTTACTTACGCTATTAAACTTGTGAGAGAACGCATAGTCGTTTTTTAGAATTACACTGTTCAGAAATGTTCAAGGATACTCGTAACCGACACGAGGTACTTAAGGCGGTTGTGTTCCTATTGGTTGTGACGTCAAGGTTCCGCCGACAGTATCGTATTTTTATAAAAATGCCTCCGTCGAAGCGCGACCGCATCCCCCGGGAGAAGGAATTCCATGCCCATTGGCAATGGCCGTAACTCCGCCGACGGCTTATCAAATCAAATTGACATCTCTTATACTAACCGTGGCTCGTTGCTGAAGCACCTACCTTCGGTCAATCAACTGCCCAGACCGAACCTAGCCATCCGGGTTCCTACTCTACTAAATCCCTTCAGCCGCCCTGCACTGGGTGAGGAATTTTAGGAAGCCAGCCACTATCATCCACTCACTGCGAGTCCTCCAGTTGACTCGCAGATCCAAAAAGAAGTGTACTCAAATTCCCTAACAACTCTGGTACGCTCAGCTTCGTACCGCGGACAAATTTATAGGACATGGTCCACCATATCATCGATCCTACATTCCGCACACAAGCCGGAATCAACCAACCTAAACCTCGCTAGACTGTCTCTAAAGGCACCATGTCTCGACAGAAATTGAGTAGTATACCGATTGGGGGAAACCCAACTATTAGCACGCAATTCCCTAACATTTGAAAAAATACCATGCGTATATCGACCAGTAGAAGATTCAGCCCACCTAGCTTACCAAGAGTCAAAACCTTGGTCGTCGATTTCTTGCATACGCCCTGAAGTAAAAAGGCCTTCCATCTTAGAAATATACCGCTGGCTACGCTCTGTAGCTAAAATATCCACTGGCTTCCTGCCAGCGATCACAGAAACTGCCTCTCGCGAAACAGCCAACACAGCTAACAACAGAAGACTCTAGGCTTGTAACAGAATGTCCTTATAACTCTGAAATTGCAAACGATGAGGCCAGACGGGCGCAACGTACAGCACCTTTGGCTTC